>NW_028319224.1:332500-455000 GCF_062004578.1 Staurois parvus | reverse complement strand
GGGTGCTATTATAAGGCTAGGTTGGTGGTGTAGCTCAAGGCAGAGTTTTGGACAGCTGTGTAGGCTTATGTTATTTTGAATTTTACTTGTTGGATGAGCAGAAACTAGTGGAGGGACTAGCAGAGAATGGTGGTGGCCAGTGGAGGGACTGTCAGAGAGGGCTGGTGGCCAGTGGAGGGACTGGTGGAGAAAGGTGGTGGCCAGTGGAAGGATTGGCAGAGAGGAATGAAGGCTAGTGGAGGGAATGGCAAAAAGGGGTGGTGGCCAGTGGAGGGATTGGCAGAGAGGGGTGGTGGCCAGTGGAGGAACTGGTATAGAGGGGTGGTGGCCAGTGGAGGGACTGGTAGAGAGAAATGAATACCAGTGGAAGGAATGGCAAAGAAGGGTGGAGGCCCGTGGAGAGATTGGCAAAGAGGGGTGGTGGCCCGTGAAGAGATTGGCAGAGAGGGGTGGTGACCCATGAAGAGATTGGCAGAGAGGGGTGGTGGCCAGTGGAAGGAATGGCAGAGAAGGGTGGAGGCCCGTGGAGAGATTGGCAAAGAGGGGTGGTGGTCCGTGAAGAGATTGGCAGAGAGGGGTGGCGGCCAGTGGAGGGATTGGCAGAGAGGAATTAAGGCCAGTGGAGGGATTGGCATAAAGGGGTGGTGGCTAGTGGAGGGATTGGCAGAGAGGGGTGGTGGCCAGTGGAATAAATGGCAGAGAAGGGTGGAGGCCCGTGGAGGGATTGGAAGAGAGGGGTGGTGGCCAGTGAAGGGATTGGCAGAAAGGGGTGGTGGCTAGTGGAGGGATTGGCAAAGAGGCGTTGTGGCCAGTGGAGGGATTGGCAGAGAGGCGTTGTGGCCAGTGGAGGGATTGGCAGAGAGGGGGGATGGCCAGTGGAGGGATTGGCAGAGAGGGGGGATGGCCAGTGGAGGGACTGGCAGAGAGGACTGGTGGCCAGTAGAGGCAGACACTGAGTGGTTTGTAAGGTGGGGTTTGGCAGTAGCCTTCATTATAGACTGAAGGGGAGATAGTCCGTGAAGAGGATAGCCACCAAGGAAGTTACAATAGTCAAGGCGAGAGATAACCAGGAGGGGAATTAGTAGCTTGATGATAAGGTTACTAAAGATTTTTTGTGAGCAGCATATTATGGCCAATCACAGCTGATCACAACAAAAACTACTGAATGAATCAGTTTCATTCAGTAAAAATGCTTGTTCTTACCAATGAAATTTGTTGGTGTTTAAAAAGAAAAAAATCCTGATCACTTCCCCAGAGAAGTACAATGTAATAGGGTAACATCGTATTGCTCTGGTCACAGGAGTAGAAAAAAAAAATCATAAAAAATAAAAAAGTAATCAAAAAATTTGAAAAATTTTAAAAATATTATTTATTTTTTTAACATACGGTTGCCAGTCAGTGTCGCTGATCACTGCTGCACCAGTTATATGATGACGCTGTACTGCATTGGTGACAGGATGTAAAAGGAAAAAAATTGTGAAAATGGTTTTTTTTTCATTTCTTAATTTTCCACAAAATTATGACAAAAAATGTCAACTTCAAAAAACTCGCCATGCCTCTTACTAAACACCTCAGACTGTCTACTTTCCAAAAAGGGGTTATTCTGGGGGTATTTGTACTGTCTTGATATTTGGGGGATATCTGTACTCTCCTGATATTTGGGGGGTATTTGTACTGTCCTAACATTTGGGGGGGGGGGGGGATTTGTACTGTACTGACATTTGGAGGGTATTTGTAATATCATGACTTTTGGGTGGGTATTTGTACTGTCCTGACATTTGGGGGGTATTTGTACTGTTCTCACATTTGGGGGGGGGGGGGGGATTTGTACTGTCCTGACATTTGGGGAGATTTTTACTGTCCTGACATTTGGGGGGTATTTGTAATGTGCTGACATCTGGGGGGGATTTGTACTGTCCTAACATTTGGGGAGATTTTTACTGTCCTGACATTTGGGGGGTATTTGTAATGTGCTGACATCTGGGGGGGATTTGTACTGTCCTGACATCTGGGGGGGGGGGTTTGTAATGTGCTGACATCTGGGGGGGGGGGGATTTGTACTGTCCTGACATTTGGGGGAGATTTGTACTATCTTGACATTTGGGGGGTATTTGTAATGTGCTGACATCTGGGGGGGATTTGTACCATCCTGACATTTGGGGGATTTGTACTGTCCTGACATTTGGGGGAGATTTGTACTATCTTGACATTTGGGGGTATTGTAATGTGCTGACATCTGGGGGGGGGGGGATTGTACTGTCCTGACATTTGGGGGGGATTTGTAATGTGCTGACATCTGGGGGGGGGGATTTGTACTGTCCTGACATTTGGGGGAGATTTGTACTGTCTTGACATTTGGGGGGTATTTGTACTGTCTTGACATTTGGGGGGTATTTGTAATGTGCTGACATTTGGGGGGGGGGGGGGGGTTTGTACTGTCCTGACATTTGGGGGAGATTTGTACTGTCCTGACATCTGGGGGAGATTTGTACTGTCCTGACATTTGGGGAGATTTGTACTGTCTTGACATTTGGGGAGATTTGTACTGTCTTGACATTTGGGGAGATTTGTAAATCCTGTATAATAATTTGTACTGCCCAGGTGGTTTTGGGCCTCAAGAAATGAGATTGGCTGTCAGTACATCAGGATTTATTAATTTGTAAATATATCCCATAGTTTGTGGACTCTACTCATTCCTACCAATTAAATAGTAAACACTGATTTGGGTTATTTTCACCAAAGTTATGTAGCAGAATATATTTGGGCCTAAATTTGTGAAGAAAGATAATTTTTTTTTTGCAAAATGTTATAACAGACATGAAGAAAAAAAGCATTTTTTATTTTTCTTTTTTCATTTATAGTGCACAAAATACCCCAGTGGTGATTAAATACCACCAAAAGAAATCGCAATTTGTGTGGAAAAAAAACTACAAAAATGTCATATGGATTCAGCGTTGCATGACCGCCCAATTGTCATTTAAAACGTGACAGCGTTGAAAGTGACAGTGCCCGATAGGCAGGAAGGGGGTGACAGTGCCCGGTGGGTAGGAAGGGGGTGACAGTGCCCGATAGGCAGGAAGGTAGTGACAGTGCCCAGTGGGTAGGAAGGGGGTGACAGTGCCCGATAGGCAGGAAGGGGGTGACAGTGCCCGATAGGCAGGAAGGGGGTGACAGTGCCCGGTAGGCAGGAAGGGGGTAGAAGTGCCCAGTGGGAAGGAAGGGGGTAGAAGTGCCCTGTGGGCAGAAAGGGGGTGACAGTGCCCGGTAGGCAGAAAGGGGGTGACGGTGCCCGGTAGGCAGAAGGGGGTAGAAGTGCCCGGTAGGCAGGAAAGGGGTAGAAGTGCCCAGTGGGAAGGAAGGGGGTAGAAGTGCCCAGTGGGAAGGAAGGGGGTAGAAGTGCCCTGTGGGCAGAAAGGGGGTGACAGTGCCCGGTAGGCAGAAAGGGGGTAGAAGTGCCCGGTGGGCAGGAAGGGGGTGACAGTGCCCGGTAGGCAGAAAGGGGGTAGAAGTGCCCGGTGGGCAGGAAGGGGGTGACAGTGCCCGGTAGGCAGGAAGGGGGTGACAGTGCCCGGTAGGCAGGAAGGGGGTGACAGTGCCCAGTGGGAAGGAAGGTGTACAGTGCCAGGTAGGCAGGAAGGGGGTGACAGTGCCCGGTAGGCAGGAAGGGGGTAGAAGTGCCCGGTAGGTAGGAAGGGGGTGACAGTGCCCGGTGGGCAGGAAGGGATTGACAGTGCCTGGTGGGCAGGAAGGGGGTAGAAGTGCCCGGTGGGCAGGAAGGGGGTAGAAGTGCCCGGTGGGCAGGAAGCAGTGACAGTGCCCGGTGGGTAGGAAGGGGGTGACAGTGCCCGGTGGGCAGGAAGCAGTGACAGTGCCCGGTGGGTAGGAAGGGGGTGACAGTGCCCGGTAGGTAGGAAGAGGGTGACAGTGCCCGGTGGGCAGGAAGCAGTGACAGTGCCCGGTGGGCAGGAAGCAGTGACAGTGCCCGGTAGGTAGGAAGCAGTGACAGTGCCCGGTAGGTAGGAAGAGGGTGACAGTGCCCGGTGGGCAGGAAGCAGTGACAGTGCCCGGTGGGCAGGAAGCAGTGACAGTGCCCGGTAGGTAGGAAGAGGGTGACAGTGCCCGGTAGGCAGGAAGAGGGTGACAGTGCCCGGTGGGCAGGAAGCAGTGACAGTGCCCGGTGGGCAGGAAGCAGTGACAGTGCCCGGTAGGTAGGAAGAGGGTGACAGTGCCCGGTAGGCGAGGGGTTAAACTAATATTGTCATAAAGAAGCAAATCCTCATTACGACATAATACAAACAAGCCAAATTTCGTGTAATGAAGATGCTTCGTCTCTCATAAAAATGTATGGATGCAAATGAGTGACAATTACAGACAGAAAGCCCTCTCATTAGCCAGCGAGGAAGCAATTAATTAAGTAAAGACAAAAGATGTACACATCCCGGCTTCCATTTGTACACATCCCGGCTTCCATTTGTACACATCCCGGCTTCCATTTGTACACATCCCGGCTTCCATTTGTACACATCCCGGCTTCCATTTGTACACATCCCGGCTTCCCTTTGTACACATCCCGGCTTCCATTTGTACACATCCCGGCTTCCATTTGTACACATCCCGGCTTCCCTTTATGAATTATACATTTTATGAAAGTCGGCGGCTGATTTTTTTTTCTTCTTTTTCTTTCCAGGTCTGATAACTTTGCAGAGAACGGTGTTCCGAGGCGAGGATGGCGTTCCAGCCCCGTCAGTGAACGGTTGCCAGGAGACGGAAGATGCCCATCTGGAATTGTGACTCAGGCATCTTGTTTGTGCATCAGCGAGCGAAAGATGGGCGTATGTGTGTTTGGCGCTCGCGCGTGGAGTCTCAGCCTCGGTCAGATGCTCCCACAGGGATAAGAGGTTGTGCCTGGGATTATAAAACAAAGGCATATCTCATTCTTTATAAGCAGCTACCAGCTAATGAATCACCCCGGGGTAACAAGGGAGGTCTGTGGACGCTCTGCTAGCCAGCCGTGAACTTGCATATCCCAGATAAAAGGAACAGAAAGATTAACTGGCCATCGGTCTCAGCAGCCAAAGGAAGATTCATGAGGATGCTCTGGTTTGGAGGGAAATCACCGTATTCACAGATGCCGACTGTATTAAAGCAGTCTCATTCAACCGTTTTACCCCCGAGGAACCCTTCAAATATGTTTTCAGGTACCGGGGAACCCCTGATAAAAGTGAATACATTTACAGGTCAAGGAACATTTAGAGTGATCAGAAAGAAACCTGAACAGCAACAATTGTATAGTCTAACATAATGGCTGGTTCTAGCCCCCTCCCCCCCCAGATTGTACCCCTCCTAGGCCAGCCACCCCATGGACATTGTGCCCCATCTGCTCAGCTCTTCCCACAATCTCCGCACTCAGAGCCAAGGCAGGGGGGGTGGGGCAGCCCAGTGGTTAAATGGTTAGCCCTTCTGCCTGGCAGCACTAGGGTCGTTGGTTCCAGTTGTACCCCCCTAGGCCAGCCACCCCATGGACATTGTGCCCCATCTGCTCAACTCTTCCCACAATCCCCGCATTCAGAATCAGGGCAATGGGGGGGCAGCCCACTGGCGAAATGGTTAGCCCTTCCGCCTGGCAGCACTAGGGTCATTGTTTCCAGTTGTACCAACCCCCTAGACCAGCCACCCCATGGACATTGTGCCCCATCTGCTCAGCTCTTCCCACAATCTCCGCACTCAGAGCCAAGGCAGGGGGGGTGGGGCAGCCCAGTGGTTAAATGGTTAGCCCTTCTGCCTGGCAGCACTAGGGTCGTTGGTTCCAGTTGTACCCCCCTAGGCCAGCCACCCCATGGACATTGTGCCCCATCTGCTCAACTCTTCCCACAATCCCCGCATTCAGAATCAGGGCAATGGGGGGGCAGCCCACTGGCGAAATGGTTAGCCCTTCCGCCTGGCAGCACTAGGGTCATTGGTTCCAGTTGTACCACCCCCCTAGACCAGCCACCCCATGGACATTGTGCCCCATCTGCTCAGCTCTTCCCACAATCTCCGCACTCAGAACCAGGGCAATGGGGCGCAGCCCAGTAGTTAAATGGTTAGCCCTTCCGCCTGGCAGCACTAGGGTCATTGGTTCCAGTTGTACCCCCCTAGGGCAGCCACCCCATGGACATTGTGCCCCATCTGCTCAGCTCTTCCTACAATCCCCGCACTCAGAACCAGGGCAAGGGGGCGCAGCCCAGTGGTTAAATGGTTAGCCCTTCTGCCTGGGAGCACTAGGGTCGTTGGTTCCAGTTGAACCCCCTTAGGCCAGCCACCCCATGGACATTGTGCCCCATCTGCTCAGCTCTTCCCACAATCCCCGCACTCAGAACCAGGGCAAGGGGGGGCAATCAGTGGTTAAATGGTTAGCTCTTCTGCCTGGCAGCACTAGGGTCATTGGTTCCAGTTGTACCCCCCTAGACTAGCCACCCCATGGACATTGTACCCCATCTGCTCAGCTCTTCCCACAATCGCCACACTCAGAGCCAGGGCAAGAGGGGGCATCCCAGTGGCTTAATGGTTAGCCCTTCCGCCTGGCATATATGTTACACGGGCGGCAGGAGATTAAAGGAAGTTTGAGCAACAAATGCCCCGCCTAATAAGCCAAATACAGGATTAAGGCATGAGATGTACACAGACCATAGTGGCGTCACAACAGGATTCCAGATCTCATTTTCCTTTATTAGGACAGGGAAATCAAAAAAAGGAATAACATCTAAATCTAAAACCCTATAAAAAGGCACCCCTGAAAGTTTAATAAAGCGGGCATTAGGATGGCGTCCATTTCCTCTGCTCGCTTCTTGGACCTAAGCCACTCCAAAGGATGCCACAATAACACAGGCCACTGATTCCAGACCACACACCAAGCTTTGTATTGTGAGAATGATTCCGCCTTTCAATGAGTGACAACAGAGTCAATGGGATTATTGGGAGAAGGGCAACAAACAATGGGGATGATCGCACTTCATACAGCAGTAACATACCTTGCAGTGCTTTACAATTTGGATAAAAGAAACATAATCGTACAAGAATCAACATAATACAATCGATTGATTGAGTATTCCTCAATTTAATTTGTGCGATGATCTAACAGCAAACATTTATCAACTACGGGCATATGCCAGTTTCTCAAGGGAAAGTTTATTTTTTATGTTAAACACAAAAAAAAAAAAAAAAGAAAGAAAACTAAACATTTACCAGATAATCTCCAATATGTTAAACAACTTGATTCATCTCAAAACTTCTTATTGGTCCTTAAAGTGATGGAAACCTCAATGCAGGGCCGTCTTAATAGTATCATGGGCCCCTGGGCAATGTAATGTACTGGGGCCCTTACCAGCCTGCCCCAATTTATGCTCCAACTCAGGGGCGGACTGACAACTCATGGGGCCCCCGGGCAGTAGGGGATCATGGGGCCCCTGTGACCTTGCCCAAACTCAAAAAAGCCTATGAAAAAGGTACCAGGGGCATCTCATGGGGCCCCCTACTGACCCAGGGTCCTCGGGCAGTGCCCAAGTTTCCAAATGGTCAGTCCGCCCCTGCTCCTACTCTCAAGATCTAAAATATATATATAGTCGATAGAATTAAACATATGTATTAGTACTTTCAATCGAATAAAATGTAAACAATAAAAAAGCATACCATTGATCAAAGAATAATCGACACAAAGGGCACAGTACGAGGGAGGCAGAAGGGGAGAGTACTGGGATCAGGAGGGTACAGTACAGGGGGAGTCAGGAGGGCACAATACAGGGGGAGTCAGAAGGGCACAGTACTAGGATCAGGAGGGCACAGTACAGGGGGAGTCAGGAGGGCACAGTACAGGGGGAGTCAGGAGGGCACAGTACAGGGGGAGTCAGGAGGGCACAGTACAGGGGGAGTCAGGAGGGCACAGTACTGGGATCAGGAGGGCACAGTACAGGGGGAGTCAGAAGGGCACAATACTGGGATCAGGAGGGCACAGTACAGGGGGAGTCAGGAGGGCACAATACTGGGATCAGGAGGGCACAATACTGGGATCAGGAGGGTACAGTACAGGGGGAGACAGGAGGGCACAATACTGGGATCAGGTGGGCACAGTACAGGGGGAGTCAGGAGGGCACAATACTGGGATCAGGGGGGCACAGTACTGGGATCAAGGCGGCACAATACTGGGATCAGAGGGCACAGTACAGGGGGAGTCAGGAGGGCACAATACTGGGATCAGATGGGCACAGTACAGGGTGATCAGGAGGGCACAATACTGGGATCAGATGGGCACAGTACAGGGTGATCAGGAGGGCACAATAATGGGATCAGGTGGGCACAATACAAGTTCTGGGATGCTGCCCGGGCCATCTCGGGACAGTTTAGCAAAAAGCAAAACTGTCCTGGGAAATCCGGGACATCTGGCCAGTATGATGTAACGTAAGATTATCATGGGGCCCCCATGCACCTGGGGCCCCTGGGCACTGCAGTAAGACAGCCTTGCCTCAATGACTAATATGAAGCCTGGATAGACAGGACAGTTGTGGCAATCTGCTAGGGCCCATTTACACAATATGCTTTAGACTATGCTAGGCCTATTGCATTGGACAAGCACTTTGCCTTAGGTCCCACAGTGTACAAACAAGGATTTTTAGTCAGAGATTGAAAAATTTTGAATTGTCACTGTTTGAGTCAAAACTTGGTTACCAGCAGGTCCCCTTGAGCTGAGGACACCTGCCTAAGAGAGGACTTCCCTTACATTAAAGATATTTCATCTCAGTTACTATTCTTGAGACAGGAAGTTAAGAAAAAAAATTCTTCCCAATGGACCCCAGACAGAACAAAAAAAAAAGTATAGGGTTTTAACCATTTCCTCCTCTGGATGTTGCTAGGGGTTCCATAAGCAATGAGCAATTTCTACCTCTCAGATATGTAACCACTGACATAAGTGGTCTTTTTGACTATAGGTATGGATGACATTCTTCCCAGTGACCACCAAAGGAAGGGACATTCTTCCCATTGGCCACCAATGGAAGGGACATTCTTCCCACTGGCCACCAATAGAAGGGACCTTCTTCCCACTAACCACCAATCAGAATACTTTATTAATCCCAAAGGGAAATTATTGGAGGGGACATTCTACCCATTGACCACCAATGTAAGGGACATTCTTCCCACTGACCACCAATGGAAGGGACATTCTTCCCACTGACCACCATTGTAAGGGACATTCCTCTCACTGACAACCAATGTAAGGAACATTCCTCCCACTGACCACCAATGTAAGGGACATTCTTCCCACTGACACCAATGTAAGGGACATTCTACCCATTGACCACCAATGTAAGGGACATTCTTCCCACTGACCCCCAATGTAAGGGACATTCTTTCCACTGACCACCAATGGAAGGGACATTCTTCCCACTGACCACCATTGTAAGGGACATTCCTCTCACTGACAACCAATGTAAGGAACATTCCTCCCACTGACCACCAATGTAAGGGACATTCTTCCCACTGACACCAATGTAAGGGACATTCTACCCATTGACCACCAATGTAAGGGACATTCTTCCCACTGACCCCCAATGTAAGGGACATTCTTCCCACTGACCACCAATGGAAGGGACATTCTTCCCACTTACCACCATTGTAAGGGACATTCTTCCCACTGACCACCATTGTTAGGGACATTCCTCCCACTGACAACCAATGTAAGGGACATTCCTCCCACTGACCACCAATGGAAGGGACATTCTTCCCACTGACCACCAATGTAAGGGACATTCTTCCCACTGACCACCAATGGAAGGGACATTCTTCCCGCTGACCACCAATGTAAGGGACATTCTTCCCATTGACTACCAATGTAAGGGATATCCTTCCCATTAATCACCAATGTAAGGAGCAATATTCCCACTGGCCACCAATCAGAATCCTTTGTAAATCCTAAAGGGAAATTGCTGGAAGGGGCATTCTTCCCATTGACCACCAATTGAAAGGATATTCTTCCCTTTGACCACCAATGTAAGGAACATTCTTCCCATTGATCACCAATGTAAGGAGCAATATTCCCACTGACCACCAATGGAAGGGACATTTTTCCCATTGACCACCAATCAGAATCCTTATTAATCCCAAAAGGAAATTGTTGGAAGGGACATTCTTCCCATTGACCACCAATGTAAGGGACATTCTTCCCATTGACCAGCAATGTGAGGGACATACTTGCCAATGACCACCAATGTAAGGGGCATTCTCCCTACTGATCATTAATGTATGGAGCATTCCTCCCACTGAACAACAATGGAAGGGACATTCTTTCCCCTGACCACTGATGGAAGGGACATTCTTCCCATTGACCACCAATTTAAAAGACATTCCTCCCACTGGCCACCAATGTAAAGGATGTTCTTTCCATTGACTACCAATGGAAGGGACATTCTTCACACTGTCCTCCAAAGAAAGAAGCATTCCACTCACTGACCACCATAGGCACCATAAGCTGCATATATAGTAATTATTGGCAGGGGTTCCCGAGAGTTATTTCAAGGGATCCTCCATGGTAAAGGGTTGAAAAGGGCTGTCCTACTCTAGCAAAAGAAAAAAAAGTTTGGACTTGTGATATGCTTTGATATGCAAAACAACATGGCAATATTTAGGAAGGCACATATTACCGGTTATGAGACTTTATTATCGTATTTTTAACATAGAAACACAAAAGAATAAAAATTCTGAGACAAGAGCAGAGCTTGTCCAATCCGGAGTGCAGGAGGTTGTTGCATTTTATTCTCTTCTTTCTTTTATTTTCATAGGAAATATAACTTCCCGCCCTCCTAAAAGACACTGGTGTCCATGATTTCTCAAATTTCTCCATTATTGCCATGCACAGGACAAAGAATACTGCTGTAGAGGGAAACCTTTCCGGGTTCTACCAGCTTTTAGTAAGGCTTGTTGAGACACGCAGTTCTTCAAACCAATTCGGATATCAAATTCTACCATAAATTCTAGTTCATGTGTCAAGCACAAAGCCCGCATGGCCAAATCCAGCCCAGCAGACCGTTTCATGTGGCCCTCACACCCCTCCTGCAGCTGCAACACCCAGCTCGTCTCCGCCTCCACCTTGTCTCAGCAGCTGGCAACAGAGAGGACAGAACTCCTCCTACTGAGCCTGCACCTCTCCTGCAGTCGCTGCAACTCCCCCGTCTCTGCCTCCCCTGCTCTCAGCATTCAGCAGATTCTGGCAGCTGACCTCCAGCCCCCCTCTGGTCCTCCTCCGGACCCTGCATTTCCTGCTTTTCAGCTCCACCCCCAGCTTCTTCCCGGCAGCAGCACAAGGTAAGAGGGGTTCACTGTGATCTAAGGGAGGGTGGGGGACTCTTGACTTCCAATGGTGGGGAACTCTTGACTTCCAATGGTGGGGGGCTCTTGACATCTGATCTAAGGGAGGGTGGGGGACTCTTGACTTCCAATGGTGGGGGGCTCTTGACATCTGATCTAAGGGAGGGTGGGGGACTCTTGACTTCCAATGGTGGGGGGCTCTTGACATCTGATGTAAGGGAGGGTAGGGGACTCTTGACTTCCAATGGTGAGGGGCTCTTGACATCTGATGTAAGGGAGGGTGGGGGACTCTTGACTTCCAATGGTGGGGGGCTCTTGACATCTGATGTAAGGGAGGGTTGGGTACTCTTGACTTCCAATGGTGGGGGGCTCTTGACATCTGATGTAAGGGAGGGTGGGGGACTCTTGACTTCCAATGGTGAGGGGCTCTTGATATCTGATGTAAGGGAGGGTGGGGGACTCTTGACTTCCAATGGTGAGGGGCTCTTGACATCTGATGTAAGGGAGGGTGGGGGACTCTTGACTTCCAATGGTGGGGGGCTCTTGACATCTGATGTAAGGGAGGGTGGGGGACTCTTTACTTCCAATGGTGGGGGGATCTTGACATCTAATGTAAGGGAGGGTGGGGAACTCTTGACTTCCAATGGTGGGGGGATCTTGACATCTAATGTAAGGGAGGGTGGGGTGCTTTGGACAGCTAGTCTTACAGATACAACCGGCCCTTTGAGGACAACCATAATGCTGATGCGACCTGCAAAGAGATTGAGTTTGACGGCCCTGCTCTAGTTGTACACAAAGCCAGATAAATGGGCAGCATATAATGAACAATAAACTGAACGGACATTTGTGTGTTGTGACTATCTCCTCCAAGGCTCCACTCAGGAATGCTCAGGAATGTAGTATCTGCACCTTAAGGACAAAAAAAAAAAAATCCTGCCTTTTCATGATTCATGTGAGTTGCATATCCTTTCTGCACCATTAAACATCTGGAATCGTGTAAGGATGTTTTCTGTCTTAGCTTTATCTGCACTTTACATCTACCGCCTTGTTCTACACTAAGCTAAACAAATGAAGCGGCTAGGATCTGTATCTGGAAAAAGTGGTTGAAGGTGAAGGTATACTTGCCAACAGCAAACACTAGAGAATGCCGGCAGATAGATTGCATGAATGTGCTGTCAAAGTGAAAAGGGATTATTTGGGAGCCAAATAATAGTAATAATAATGGATTACGTTTTATTTTCATAGACTAGACCAGTCTTTCTCAACCGTTTTACACCAGAGGAACCCATAAAATAGTTTTCGGGTCACGGGGAACCCTTGCTAAAATGAGTTCATTGGGGCCGATGGGAAAACATTTTCCCTTTCGTTGGTGATCATTGGGAGGAGGGTTTCTCTTGCGTTGGTGGGTGAAATGCCACCCTTACACAAAGCTAAACTAGCTCTGCCCAGTAGTATCGCCCTCAGCATCATCAAATAGAAGGTCAACCATGGACGCCTTCTTCTGGTGCCAGCCAGACCCTGTAACGTGGGTCTCCAGGCCACATCCTCAGCAGACTTTCTCCCAACTGTTCTCACAGCTTTAACAATAGGTCCCCCAGCTTTCCCTGAGCTGGGACCACGATGAACCTTCTGCAGTCTTGAGTTAAAGCGGAGCTCCACACAAAAGGTTCCGCTTCAAGGCCTCATCCCCCGATCTCCGTTAAGGATTGGCACCTTTGGGGAGGAGTGGGTACCCAATTTTGACAGGCACTTGCTCCCATTTATGCTGTGACCACCGAGGCAATTGGAAATAGAAGTTGTCCTTCCTCCCCATAGACTAGTACACAGGTGTCAAACTGGTGGCCCTCCAGCTGTTGCAGAACTACAAGTCCCTTGAGGCATTGCAAGCGTGACTCCCACAAGAAGAGGCATGATGGGACTTGTAGTTCTGCAACAGCTGGAGGGCCGTCAGTTTGACACCCCTGGTCTAGTAAGTCCCAGAAAATGATGGGACCATTTAGAAGGCGCAGCACTGCTCATGCATGCACAGTAGGCAACAGGCTGTGAAGCTGCAAGTGGTCACAGCCGGGTGACCACACTTAAAGTGTTACTAAACCCAGGACCCCGCATTTACTATATTCGCTCCCCCAGAACCCCGCATTTACTATATTAGCTCCCCCAGAACCCTGCATTCACTATATCTGGTCTCCCTGGACCCTGCATTTACTATATCTGCTCTCCCCGGACCCTGCATTTACTATATCTGGTCTCCCTGGACCCTGCATTTACCATATCTGGTCTCCCTGGACCCTGCATTTACTATATCTGGTCTCCCTGGACCCCGCATTTACTATATCTGGTTCTGTTCTGTTCTAGGAGGATGCAGAACCCCTGACCTCTGTCTGGACAGTGCTGATTGGCCCTGTGCTGATCACATGCACTCTCCCAAGAAAATAAAAAAACCTCTCTTGCAATACACACTAAACTGAGCATGTGCAAAATGGCTACGGGTTCAGTCTGTCTTATCAGCAGAAAAGATGTGAACATTTGAACAAGAGGAAGAGCAGAGAAGTCAGGATCAAATGGCCTTTTTACACAATGCAGAGTTACTTTAGTGAGTATAACAAGCATGCTTTACTGCATATACAGACTGATTTCACTGTTGTGGGTCTAGTAACACCTTGAGATGCCGGTGCCGATGAGAGAGGATGGCTGGTAACCAGCTGTGGTGAGTACACCACTGGATCAAGGGACAGGTGAAATCAGCAGGTACAGTTTTTGTAGCTGATGACTTTTATTTTTTTACGTTTGACTGGAGCTCTGTTTTAAGTAGCCCGGGGGGGCAACAGCTGCTCCAGGGTGGGTCTCTGTCCATCAGCACTAGGACCCTGCTGCTCTAGGCCTCAGAATATTTATGCACTCCTCAGCCCCTTGCTGGTCAACCTCTTGGCCATGGATTGGCTGATGCCGCATGGATATTCAGCCTAGGATGTGTTCCAGAACACAGGAGGAAGTCATGGAGCCCATAACCAGAAGAACCCAGAACAGCCAAAAGCATTCCTGTCATGGGACAGAGGAGAATGGGCAGACTGGTTCCAGATGATAGAAAGGCAACAGTAACTCATGTCAATTCTCAGAGGAATGTTTCCAACACCTTGTTGGATCTATGACCACAAAGAATGAAGGTAGTTCTGAAGGCAAAAGGGGGTCCAGATGATAGAAAGGGAACAGTAACTCATGTCAATATGGACCCAATTCTCAGAGGAATGTTTCCAACACCTTGTTGGATCTATGACCACAAAGAATGAAGGTAGTTCTGAAGGCAAAAGGGGGTCCAGATGATAGAAAGGGAACAGTAACTCATGTCAATATGGACCCAATTCTCAGAGGAAAGTTTCCAACACCTTGTTGGATCTATGACCACAAAGAATGAAGGTAGTTCTGAAGGCAAAAGGGGGTCCAGATGATAGAAAGGGAACAGTAACTCATGTCAATATGGACCCAATTCTCAGAGGAAAGTTTCCAACACCTTGTTGGATCTATGACCACAAAGAATGAAGGTAGTTCTGAAGGCAAAAGGGGGTCCAGATGATAGAAAGGGAATAGTAACTCACGTCAATATGGACCCAATTCTCAGAGGAATGTTTCCAACACCTTGTTGGATCTATAACCACAAAGAATGAAGGCAGTTTTGAAGGCAAAAGGGGGTCCAGATGATAGAAAGGCAACAGAAACTCAGGTCAATATGGATCCAATTCACGGAGGAATGTTTCCAACACCTTGTTGGATCTATGACCACAAAGAATGAAGGTAGTTCTGAAGGCAAAAGGGGGTCCAGATGATAGAAAGGCAACAGTAACTCCTGTCAATATGGACCCAATTCTCGGAGGAATGTTTCCAATACCTTGTTGGATCTATGACCACAAAGAATGAAGGTAGTTCTGAAGGCAAAAGGGGGTCCAGATGATAGAAAGGCAACAGTAACTCATGTCAATATGGACCCAATTCTCAGAGGAATGTTTCCAACACCTTGTTAGATCTATAACCACAAAGAATGAAGGCAGTTTTGAAGGCAAAAGGGGTCCAACCTGGTACTGGCAAGGTGGGCCTAATAAAGTGGCCAGTGAGGGTATATGTGTGTATGGCCAGCCTTAGACTGTAGCTAGCACATCGGCCTAGCCGGCATCCTGACAATTATTTCAGCGTTCTGGTTTCTTCTGTGAGGTCATCTCTTTTCCCGGTGTGACAACCGGCCAAAATGTATGTCACTATTTGAGATCATATGTTCCCGAACCCTCCAACCACATCCTATCTTCTTACACATCATGGAAATATCCAGCGTGGAAATCCTATTATCCGACGAAGCTGCAAACTCAGCTTTTTTCATCCTGAAGACTCTTCTCTTTTTTTCTCGCCCTCCACCCATCTTCATGGGGTTTAAACAAGCATGACACTAGCGCCGTTGTTCAATCAAATTGTCAAGACGGTGAAGATCACAAGCCAAGATTTTCCAACTGGTGCTTCTAAGTGAGCGTGATGGAAGAAGGATGCACTCAGCCCCTGATCTTTGTCTTCATGGACATTATTGTCAAAGGCATTTATTTGACGGCGGATTCACAGGCATTCATAGAGACCCCCCTCCATCCCACCCCCCCCCCACCCTCCGTCCTGGCAGAAACCCCCTCCAATGAAAACCCTGTTACCCCCAGAGACTGAAACCATTTTGCCTGAGTCAATGTTGTTCAGATGAAAATGAGGCCCTGAGCAAAGAGGCTCTGCCAAGCTAATATTTGCTTTTTCTGTTCAGCTAACCCTCAATACTTTGGAAGGGTCAAAGGTGACCACCTGCTCACCCCCTATGGGAACGAAAATGATAAAATAGTGAATGCCAGAGAATTACAGATGGGAGAGAGAAAGATCCATCTACAGCTTCATCTTCATCTACAGCTTCATCTTCATCTTCATCTACAGCTTCAGCTTCATCTTCATGAAATGTTCTTATCTCTGTACAAATAATTGTTTTCTTTATGGAGCAAATATGAGTAAATTGTTACTAAACCCCGGACCCCGCATTCACTATATCCGCTCTCCCCGGATTCCGGCATTCACTATATCCGCTCTCCCCGGATTCCGGCATTCACTATATCCGCTCTCCCTGGACCCCGCATTCACTATATCCGCTCTCCCCGGACCCCGCATTCACTACATCTGCTCTCCCCGGATTCCGGCATTCACTATATCCGCTCTCCCCGGACCCCGCATTCACTATATCCGCTCTCCCCGGACCCCGCATTCACTATATCCGCTCTCCCCGGATCCGGCATTCACTATATCCGCTCTCCCCGTACCCTGCATTCACTACATCCGCTCTCCCCGGACCCCGCCTTCACTATATCCGCTCTCCCCGGACCCCGCATTCACTATATCCGCTCTCCCCGGACCCCGCATTCACTATATCCGCTCTCCCCGCATTCACTACATCCGCTCTCCCCGGATCCGGCATTCACTACATCCGCTCTCCCCGGATCCGGCATTCACTATATCCGCTCTCCCCGGACCCCGCATTCACTATATCCGCTCTCCCCGGACCCCGCATTCACTATATCCGCTCTCCCCGGATCCCGCATTCACTATATCCGCTCTCCCCGGACCCCGCATTCACTATATCCCCTCTCCCCGGACCCCGCATTCACTATATCCGCTCTCCCCGGACCCCGCATTCACTATATCTGCTCTCCCCGGACCCTGCATTCACTACATCCGCTCTCCCCGGACCCCGCCTTCACTATATCCGCTCTCCCCGGACCCCGCATTCACTATATCCGCTCTCCCCGGACCCCGCATTCACTATATCCGCTCTCCCCGCATTCACTACATCCGCTCTCCCCGGATCCGGCATTCACTACATCCGCTCTCCCCAGATCCGGCATTCACTATATCCGCTCTCCCCGGACCCCGCATTCACTATATCCGCTCTCCACGGACCCCGCATTCACTATATCCGCTCTCCCCGGATCCCGCATTCACTATATCCGCTCTCCCCGGACCCCGCATTCACTATATCCGCTCTCCCCGGACCCCGCATTCACTATATCTGCTCTCCCCGGACCCTGCATTCACTACATCCACTCTCCCCGGACCCCGCATTCACTATATCCGCTCTCCCCGCAACCCGCATTCACTATATCCGCTCTCCCCGGACCCCGCATTCACTATATCCGCTCTCCCCGCACCCCGCATTCACTATATCTGCTCTCCCCGGACCCCGCATTCACTATATCCGCTCTCCCCGGACCCCGCATTCACTATATCCGCTCTCCCCGGACCCCGCATTCACTATATCCTCTCTCCCCGGACCCCGCATTCACTATATCCGCTCTCCCCGGACCCCGCATCCACTATATCCGCTCTCCCCGGACCCCGCATACACTATATCCGCTCTCCCCGGACCCCGCATTCACTATATCCGCTCTCCCCGGACCCCGCATTCACTATATCCGCTCTCCCCGGACCCCGCATCCACTATATCCGCTCTCCCCGGACCCCGCACTCACTATATCCGCTCTCCCCGGACCCCGCATCCACTATATCCGCTCTCCCCGGACCCCGCATTCACTATATCCACTCTCCCCGGACCCTGCATTCACTATATCCGCTCTCCCCGGACCCTGCATTCACTATATCCGCTCTCCCCGGACCCCGCATTCACTATATCTGCTCTCAGTGGGAGGAATAGCGCCCCGTCATTGGTGTTATTGGGAGGAATAGTGCCCCGTCATTGGTGTTATTGGGAGGAATAGTGTCCCATCATTGGTGTAAGTGGGAGGAATAGTGCCCCATCATTGGTGTAAGTGGGAGGAATAGTGCCCCATCATTGGTGTCAGTGGGAGGAATAGTGCCCCATCATTGGTATCAGTGGGAGGAATAGTGCCCCATCATTGGTATCAGTGGGAGGAATAGTGCCCCATCATTGGTGTCAGTGAGAGGAATAGTGCCCCATCATTGGTATCAGTGGAAGGAATAGTGCCCCATCATTGGTGTCAGTGGGAGGAAAAGTGAGTCATCATTAGTGTCAGTGGGAGGAATAGTGCCCCATCATTGGTGTCACTAGGAGGTATAGTGCCCCATCATTGGTGTCAGTGGGAGGAATAGTTCCCCATAATTGGTGTCACTAGGAGGTATAGTGCTCCATCATTGGTGTCAGTGGGAGGAATGGTGCCCCGTCATTGGTGTCAGTGGGAGGAATAGTGTCCCATCATTGGTGTCAGTGGGAGGAATAGTGCCCCATCATTGGTGTCAGTGGGAGGAATAGTGCCCCATCATTGGTATCAGTGGGAGGAATAGTGCCCCATCATTGGTGTCAGTGGGAGGAATAGTGCCCCATCATTGGTGTCAGTGGGAGGAATAGTGCCCCATCATTGGTGTCAGTGGGAGGAATAGTGCCCCCATCATTGGTGTCAGTGGGAGGAATAGTGCCCCATCATTGGTGTCAGTGGCAGGGATTATGGCACATTGTTGGTGTCATTTTACTGTTGATGTCAGTGGCAGTAATGGGGTTGGTATAATAATAGTGGGTGGAATAATTCCTCATATAAATGGGAGAAATAGTGCCCCAAGGGCCCCTGACAAAAGCAAGCAAAGGGCCACATCCGGCCCCCCCGGCCGCAGTTTGGAGACCACTGGTCTAGCTCACTTACTCATCAGCCTTTCCAAGGACATCCCCCCTGTGTACGGTGTGTAGGGACCATCCTCATCCAAGAAAAAAAGGATCAAAAGCAAGCGGGGGAAATGCGTTCACATTGTGTTCGGGGAATGAAGGTGATCTCTGCTCGGCTGCTTTCCAGGAATGAAGCAATCCGCCCCGCCACCGACAAAAGGCCAGCCAGGCAGAACTAATCCACACTGGGCGCTTGCTTGTGCATTCCCTCGACGTGTGGCCCTTCGTCTTTGACTTCCCTGTAGGAAGCGGCGCTATACATGGAGCAAGCCATCCGAATTCAGCTCCCCGTCTCTCGTCTCCCCCAGTGAGTGGAACATGTCATTCCCCGCCGGTCCGCCTGAAGACGCGGAGCAAGAGCTGCGGAAGTAAATCCGTGTCATCGTTTCATGAACGAGCGATCAAATCCGACCTACTTCTCCAGATCTCTGTGGTCGCAATGTAGACCAACAAACGGGGGGCCCAGTTCCAAAAAACAGGGGGGGGGCCAAGTCCCACAAGTCCCAGGAAGAATGTTACATTGTAAAACTGTACAGAGGATGATAAGTTCACTTCAAACATTCAGAGAATTAGAAACTGCAACAGGACCAACCCAGACCAATGACTCAGCAACATCAGAGTCCCCATCACAGACCCCCACCCCCCTTACATCAATGTCCCCATCAGAGCCCCCCTTACATCAGAGTCCTCATCAGAGCCCCCCTTACATCAGAGTCCCCATCAGAGCCCCCCTTACATCAGAGTCCTCATCAGAGACCCCTCACTTACATCAATGTTCACATTAGAGTCCCAATTTCCATCAGTATCCCCATCAGTTTCCCTTACATAAGAGTCATCATCAGAGCCTGCCCCTACGTCAGGGTCCCCCATTAGAGACCCCCCCCGTACATCAGGGTCCCCACCAGAGTCCGCCATATATCGAGAGAGCAGATATAGTGAATGCGGGGTCCGGGGAGAGCGGATATAGTGAATGCGGGGTCCGTGGAGGGCGGATATAGTGAATGCGGGGTCCGGAGAGAGCGGATATAGTGAATGCGGGGTCCGGGGAGAGAGGATATAGTGAATGCGGGGTCCGGGGAGGGCGGATATAGTGAATGCGGGGTCCGGGGAGAGCGGATATAGTGAATGCGGGGTCCGGGGAGAGCGGATATAGTGAATGCGGGGTCCGGAGAGAGCGGATATAGTGAATGCGGGGTCCGGGGAGAGAGGATATAGTGAATGCGGGATCCAGGGAGAGAGGATATAGTGAATGCGGGGTCCGGGGAGAGAGGATATAGTGAATGCGGGGTCCGGGGAGAGCGGATATAGTGAATGTGGGGTCCAGCGAGAGCGGATATAGTGAATGCGGGGTCCGGGGAGAGCGGATATAGTGAATGTGGGGTCCGGGGAGACCGAATATAGTGAATGCGGGGTCCGGAGAGACCGAATATAGTGAATGCAGGGTCCGGGGACAGCGGATATAGTGAATGCGGGGTCCGGGGAGAGCGGATATAGTGAATGCGGGGTCCGGGGAGAGCGGATATAGTGAATGTGGGGTCCGGGGAGAGCGGATATAGTGAATGCGGGGTCCGGGGGGAGCGGATATAGTGAATGCGGGGTCCGGAGAGAGCGGATATAGTGAATGCGGGGTCCGGGGAGACGGATATAGTGAATGCGGGGTCTGGGGAGAGCGGATATAGTGAATGTGGGGTCCAGCGAGAGCGGATATAGTGAATGCGGGGTCCGGGGAGAGCGGATATAGTGAATGCGGGGTCCGGGGAGACCGAATATAGTGAATGCGGGGTCCGGAGAGACCGAATATAGTGAATGCAGGGTCCGGGGACAGCGGATATAGTGAATGCAGGGTCTGGGAAGAGCGGATATAGTGAATGCGGGGTCCGGGGAGGGCGGATATAGTGAATGCGGGGTCCGGGGAGAGCGGATATAGTGAATGTGGGGTCCGGGGAGAGCGGATATAGTGAATGCGGGGTCCGGGGAGAGCGGATATAGTGAATGCGGGGTCCGGGGAGACGGATATAGTGAATGCGGGGTCTGGGGAGAGCGGATATAGTGAATGTGGGGTCCAGCGAGAGCGGATATAGTGAATGCGGGGTCCGGGGAGAGCGGATATAGTGAATGCGGGGTCCGGGGAGACCGAATATAGTGAATGCGGGGTCCGGAGAGACCGAATATAGTGAATGCAGGGTCCGGGGACAGCGGATATAGTGAATGCGGGGTCCGGGGAGAGCGGGTATAGTGAATGCAGGGTCTGGGGAGAGCGGATATAGTGAATGCGGGGTCCGGGGAGAGCGGATATAGTGAATGCGGGGTCCGGGGAGACGGATATAGTGAATGCGGGGTCTGGGGAGAGCGGATATAGTGAATGCAGGGTCCGGGGAGAGCGGATATAGTGAATGCGGGGTCCGGGGAGAGCGGATATAGTGAATGCGGGGTCTGGGGAGAGTGGATATAGTGAATGCGGGGTCCGGGGAGAGCGGATATAGTGAATGCGGGGTCCGGGGAGAGCGGATATAGTGAATGCGGGGTCTGGGGAGAGGGGATATAGTGAATGCAGGGTCCGGGGACAGCGGATATAGTGAATGCGGGGTCCGGGGAGAGCGGATATAGTGAATGCGGGGTCCTGGGGGAACGGATATAGTGAATGCGGGGTCTGGGGAGAGCGGATATAGTGAATGCGGGGTCCTGGGGGAGCGGATATAGTGAATGCGGGGTCCGGGGAGATCGGATATAGTGAATGCGGGGTCCTGGGGGAGTGGATATAGTGAATGCGGGGTCCGGGGAGAGCGGATATAGTGAATGCGGGGTCCTGGGGGAACAGATATAGTGAATGCGGGGTCCTGGGGGAGCGGATATAGTGAATTCAGGGTCCGGGGAGAGCGGATATAGTGAATGCGGGGTCCGGGGAGAGCGGATATAGTGAATGCGGGGTCCGGGGAGAGCGGATATAGTGAATGCGGGGTCCGGGGAGAGCGGATATAGTGAATGCGGGGTCCTGGGTTTAGTAACACTATTAAACAATTATTTTCCAGCACTGCTGGATATAATAAGCACACAGGTTTGCTTGAAGCATTACAAGAATTCTAACGCCCGGCCCACTTTCCTAAAAAGACGCGCAATCTTCACGTAATCTGTAATACTTTGCATACAATGTAACCGTATCACCCCGACAAATACTTATCCGCGGTAATAAATTAATTAACAGCCTGTTTTAATAGGACAAACTATAATTCTATTTAAGCACATCATAAAAAAAAAAAAAAAAAAAAAGAAGAAGATTGATCAAGAGTATATCGAGTGTAAAATTCTCTTTGATGTCCTCGGTTTTCATTACTAATGAATTATAAAATCGTGTAAGTGGAAAGTAATCTCCTTTATATTCGGCCATCTGTGCCGGCAGGATTCCTTTAATGTTCCTCCATAACAATAGAAGATAAGGAGAGCGCGATGTGACAAAAAAGTCAAAGCAACTCTCTCCAAACCGAACATTAAAGCAACGATGTCTTCCGTGGAGGTCAAACTATAAAGGAGGAATAAAAAGATATAAATATATATATATATATAAAAAAAAAATAGAATCCAAGTTCAATGGCTGCGCTGGAACTTGAATGGTAGTCTACTCTGGAAGTGGCATTACTGCGAGTTTAATAAGAAGAGGAAAGGATTATTGCACAAGAGAAATTGTTAGATAGAGGCAAATGCCCGGAACTGATGGCCTTTTTTATTATCCTGACTCAATAATGTAGGAGGCCATTGCCCTTTATGGGCTGCGGTGCCGTGAAGAACGTATTACGACAATGTATCGCTTATTACTGAGGAAGATTATGGAGGAAATGTTTCCTAAGCCAAAAGTCTGACTTTAAAGTGTTATTAAACTCTAAAATATTTAAATCAATGCCCATGTAAGAAGCTTCTTGGTTGGAGGAGACCCAAAAGTTGCTGCTCTAGGATCTTGGTTTTCAAGTGGCTTCGTCGTCAAGTGGCTTCTTGGATCCTATGAAGCCACCCATACATGTGGGCATCCGGGAAAAGGACTCCATGCCAACGATGCTATAGACCAGCCATTCTCATTCTCAGGGTTGCATGGAACCCAAGGGCTCCTCCCAGGGGCGGACTGACAACTCATGGGGCCCCCGGGCAATTGGGGGTCATGGGGCCCCTGTGTCCTTGCCCACACTCAAAGCACACCCAAAAAAAGCCTATAAAAAGGTACCAGGGACATTTCATGGGGCCCCCTTCTGACCCTGGGCCCTCGGGCAGTGCCCGAATGCTCGAATGGTCAGTCCGCCCCTGGCTCCTCCAGAGATAGCTAGGGGTTCCTTGAGCTGTGGCTAACTGACCTCCTGTGTAGCACTACCCCCCTAGGGGCTGCTGGATTTTTCCTGAGTCCCTCTATGCTCTGCATGGCCAGTAACACGCATTTTCCACACTTGACACTGGAGTCAAAGAACAGTCCTTGAGCTTAGTTTTGTGATTTTATTAAGGAGTTAAGAACTTGGATGAGGTCTAGGGGTTCCTCGGGGATGCCCGAGGAACTGCAGAACTTGAAGATTACTTAGCAACTATGAACAAAAATGTTGCTAGCAACAGTCTCTTTCCTTGAGGAGCACCAAAGGCTCTTTTGATGTACCTCCTCAGATGCCGAATCATTCCTATTCTTCACCCAGCTGACTGAGGGTATCCCTGAGCAAGGGGTCCCAAGAGCTGCCGACTGAACAGATGAGAAGCAAGTTGGGTATTGTACCTGACCTCCCTCTCCCCTTATCTGACCCGGGGGTAAGAGTACTCACACTGTCCTCTCCTGTTAGCTTAGTTGGTGGCCTTCAGGCCTTACACTGGGCTGGTTCCTTCCCGGCTACACAGGATGTCCTCCCTGGAGACATTAAGGTAGAGGAGATCCTCTTTTCCAGCGACCTGCCTGTAGGTGGACTCCTCTCCCTGGGGCCCCCTCCCAGGCTCCGCACTCCAACCTTCCTCAATCCATCTTCCACCTGATACTGCACACCTATCCCCAAGCTCAACATTTGAGGGTTGCCCTGGTTGCCATGCCCAACCTCCTGCCAGGGGATTGGCTAAGGTCCCTCAAACATGCAGATCTGGGTCTCCTCCCCTCCTCTTCCATCCTTCCTCCAGAAAGCTCTCAGGTTTCTGGAGAGGTGTGAGGGCTCCAGAAGTCCTGATCACAAGAACGGTGAGCAAAAATCCCAGGACCACACGGGGGAACCTAGTGAATGACCTGCAGAGAGCTGGGACCAACGTAACAAAGGCTACCATCAGTAACACACTACGCCACCAGGGACTCAGATCCTGCAGTGCCAGACGTGTCCCCCTGCTTAAGCCAGTACATGTCCAGGCCCGTCTGAAGTTTGCTAGAGAGCATTTGGATGATCCAGAAGAGGATTGGGAGAATGTCATATGTTCAGATGAAACCAATATAGAACTGTTTGATAGAAACACAACTCGTCGTGTTTGGAGGAGAGAGAACGCTGAGTTGCATCCAAAGAACACCATACCTACTGTGAAGCATGGGGGTGGCAACATCATGCTTTGGGGCTGTTTCTCCGCAAAGGGACCAGGAACACTGATCCATGTACAGGACAGAATGAATGGGGCCATGTATCGTGAGATTTTGAGTGCAAACCTCCTTCCATCAGCAAGGGCATAGAAGATGAAACGTGGCTGGGTCTTCCAACATGACAATGATCCCAAACATACCGCCCGGGCAACGAAGGAGTGGCTTCGTAAGAAGCATTTCAAGGTCCTGGAGTGGCCTAGCCAGTCTCCAGATCTCAACCCCATAGAAAACCTTTGGAGGGAGTTGAAAGTCTGTGTTGCCCAGCGACAGCCCCAAAACATCACTGCTCTAGAGGAGATCTGCATGGAGGATGGGCCAACATACCAGCAACAGTGTGTGCCAACCTTGTGGAGACTTCCAGGAAACGTCTGACCTCTGTCATTGCCAACAAAGGATATATAACAAAGTATTGACATGAACTTTTCATATTGACCAAATACTTATTTTCCACCATAATTTACAAATAAATTCTTTCCAGATCAGCCAATCTGATTGTCTGGATTTGTTTTCTCATTTTGTCTCTCATAGTTGAGGTCTCCCTATGATGCCAATTACAGGCCTCTCTCATCTTTGTAAGTGGGAGAACTTGCACAATTGGTGGTGACTAACTACATTTTTGCCCCACTGTATATTGTTTTTTATTTCCTGTATTTGTTAATGAAAGTGCAATTATCCTTTAAAATCAAAAGGGATACAAGAAAGGATATCTTTGACCTAACAAAGACATGTAAGGGAATGCCCATACTCGTATGGCTCAGCTTTGCGTGTTACATAGCTACATAGCATACCATTGCAAGGGCAGTGACACCAACACGAGTGTTTTACGGCTCAGGTCTTGTGTGGAGTATCTGTAGTGTGATGGTTACATAATGATATTTACAGATTATATTACACACACTGGGGGAGGGGGGCCCATATACTTGCCTGCTCAGAAGAATGCTGTCTATATACTGACTGTACCACAGATCTTTCCAGACCTATTTTAGTAGGCAGAGACTACACAGTTCGTGAACCCCCACTGAAACGTAAAGGATGTGGTTCACAAATAACCGGTTGTTTCAATGTGCACTCACCACACCTAAAGATAACTGCAAAGAGAAATGTGGAGCGCCTTCTTCCCTCAGGACATCAACACATTACGGCTGAACAGTCATCCACCCGATACAGAATGAAGGAAACTCAAAGAAACATGTAAATAATTAGTTGCATGCTAACACTATTCGGGAACAGTCAGAATGTCTACACAATTTATTTTATTCTGCGTTTTGAAGACTCTTTTGCAGCCCATTTCACCAAGAACCTCATATGTGTTTCTGGAAGGACCTCCAATGTTTTTGACAAGAGTCTACATGGCTTTCTTCTCACCAAGACAGCATTGACCCTACAGTTGGCAAAGTTGAAATACCTGACCTGCTTATTCAGGAATTGAGTGTTTTGATGGGACCAGAATAAAGATAACTGTGGTGGCCCCTGTGGCATGTCACATGGGCTCACCTAAGGTGAGGATTCTGAGTGGCAGTTGGTATTCACCTGATGGTGGAGATGGAACAGTAACCTTAGTGTCTTTGGTTTACGTTGCTGCAAACTAATACCAGGTTGCCCCCTCAGGATTGTTCCACCAAGGTGGTGGCTGGAAAAGAGAAGTTATACTGTAGAGACTGTTCACCGGGCCACAAATGGGAGAGTAGACAGGTCCAGGCAAGGGTTGAGGCAGGCAAGAGAGTAGTCAAGTCTATGCAGTCAGCAAGCCAAAGAGTAGTTAGGTCTGAGCAGAGATCTAGGCAGTCACCAAGCAAGAGAGTAGTCATGTCCAAGCAGAGGTCGAGGCAGTCAGCAAGCAAGAGAGTAGTCAGGTCCAAGCAGAGATCTAGGCAGTCAGCAAGCAAGAGAGTAGTCAGATCCGAGGTCCAGACAGTCAGCAAGCCAAAGAGTAGTCAAGTCTGAGCAGAGATCTAGGCAGTCAGCAAGCAAGAGAGTAGTCAGGTCCGAGCCGAGATCTAGGCAGTCAGCAAGCAAGAGAGTAGTCAGGTCCGAGCTGAGGTTAAGGCAGTCAGCAAGCAAGAGAGTAATCAGGTCCGAGCACAGAGGTCCAGGCAGTCAGCAAGCAAGAGAGTAGTCAACTCCAAGCAAAGATCTAGGCAGTCAGCATGGAAAGGGAGTAGTCAGGTCCAGGCAGGGACCTGGGAAGGTGGCAGGTAACAGAGTAGTCAGGTCAATCTGGGTCAGCAACAAATGAGCAATTGGCATTTTTTTAAGTGCATTTGCTTTCAGTTACTTGGTGATAAGGCATCACCAAAAGTCACTTCAAAGGATGAAGTCTAAACTTTCTTCTGGTCAGAGGACACACCCAGTTTTGCCACTGCGAACACTGAAAATCTTGGTATGGATTCTGCTGGTACATTGTACCATTGGAAGTCCTGGGAGAGACTCTGTGGGCACCATTGGAAGTCCTGGTAGAGATTCTGAGAGTACCACAGGAAGTCCTGCCAGAGATTCTGGGAGTACCATTAGAGTCCCGGCAGAGATTCTGCGAGTTCCATTGGAAGTCCTGGCAGGAATTCTGCGAGTACCATTGGAAGTCCTGGCAGGGATTCTGCGAGTACCATTGGAAGTCTTGGCAGGGATTCTGTGAGTACCACTGGAAGTCCTGGCAGGGATTCTGTGAGTACCATCGGAAGTCAAGGCAGGAATTCTGAAATCTTGACAGCGATTCAGAGAGCAGTAGTTTTTACGTATCTAGGATTATGAGAGTACCATAACAATATCACTTCCCTATGTGTGCCAGCTCTAAGGTCTTGTTCAGACCAGAATGTGGTGCAGGAAATCCGCGTTCTGCGCACCCCACACCTAGCTCACAAACGCAGTGTGTTTGCCTGCACCGGATTGCATAGTACAGAAATACCATGAGATGCGGTTGCAGTGCATTTTCAAAAGTACTGCATGTATATGAATTGGCTCAAATCGCACTGCACTGAACCGCATATGAATTGCACAGAAACACACAGTATGTTCCTATGTGATTCCAAGTGTGAATTTGCCCATAGCCAGATTGACAGAGTTCTCCCACATGATGTTTTGTTCAATCAGTTCTAATTCTGCAATATTTGTTAATTTTACAGTGTCATAAGTCTAGATCAGGGGTCTCCAAACTGTGGCCCATGGGCCGAGTGCGGCCCTTTCCGGCCCTTGGGGCACTATTGCTCCCATTAACACCAACAAGGAGGCACCATTCCTTCCAATGACATCAACAGTGGGGAACCATATCTCTCACTGACACTAGCAATGGGGCATTTTTCCTTCCACTGATATAAACAATTCGACCCTATTCCTCCCACTGACACCAATGACAGGGCACTATTCCTCCCAGTAATACCAATGATGGGACACTATTCCTCCCAGTGATAATAATGATGGGGCACTATTCCCCCCACTGATACTAATGATGGGGCACTATTCCTCCCACTGATACCAATGATGGGGCACTATTCCTCCCAGTGATACTAATGATGGGGCACTATTCCTCCCACTGATACCAATGATGGGACACTATTCCTCCCAGTGATACCAATGATGGGGCACTATTCCTCCCACTGACACCAATGATGAGGCACTATTCCTCCCACTGACACCAATGATGGGGCACTATTCCTTCCACTGATACAATGATGCGGCACTATTCCTTCCACTGATACCAATGATGGGATACTATTCCTCCCACTGACACCAATGATGGGCACTATTCCTCCCACTGACACCAATGATGGGGCACTATTCCTCCCACTGACACCAATGATGGGGTACTATTCTTCCCAGTGATACCAATGATGGGGCACTATTCCTTCCACTGACACCAATGATGGGGCACAATTCCTCCCAGTGATACCAATGATGGGGCACTATTCCTCCCAGTGACACCAATGATGGGGCACTATTCCTCCCAGTGATACCAATGATGGGGCACTATTCCTCCCAGTGATACCAATCATGGGGCACTATTCCTCCCAGTGATACCAATGATGGGGCACTATTCATCCCAGTGATACCAATCATGGGGCACTATTCCTCCCAGTGATACCAATGATGGGACACTATTCCTCCCACTGATACCAATCATGGGGCACTTTTCCTCCCACTAATACCAATAATGGGACACTATTCCTCCCACTAATATCAATCATGGAGCACTATTCCTTCTCCAAGCCCAAGACATTGTTTACTCCCACTGACACTGAGGCCTTTTTTTATTCCCACTAGCCACTCTGGCCCCCCTAAAGACTGAAGAACAGTAAACTGGCCCTTTGCTTAGAAAGTTTGGAGACTCCTGGTCTAGATCATAAGATGGTCTTCAGGGACTGAAAGGCCAAAGGCTGTTTATAATGATAATACTTCACGGCCCTGAATAATGGTAACTTTATTAATGTAACTGGATAGGTTAAACTGTAACATTTACTACCAATTATCAAAAACATGTATATAATGTATATGTCAGTGTACAAGAATAAAGCAGCTGTACTGAATACTGATGGTGAGTAGGAAGGAGAAATAGAAGGTCACAAGACTGTCAGTTTGTGGTGGATGACCTATGGATCGTGGTGTAGAATGACCAATGGATCCTGGCAGGGCCAGGACAAAGGGTGGGCAGGAGAGACGGCTGCCCTTGCACAGTGGTTTATAGCAGGTATAGGAACACCTTGTACTGAGTTTTTCTGTTGCAAAGCACCTGGGCAAAGATTGACCTTGGCTCAGCACTGGATCCTGGTGTAGCATGACCTATGGCTCATGGTGTAGAATGAATTGTGAATCCTGGTTTAGCATGACCCATGGATCCTGGTGTGTCTGTCATGATTACCCATGATTACCCTGACTTCTGTGTTCTTCACCTATAGCACCCCCCCTTTCCCATAAGGCAAGCAGGCCTACCAGTACTTAGTTGCCCCCAGGACAATGCTATAGAGCCTGGCCACCATGCCAAGCAGGAGCAAACTGAGCACAGCAAACAGACACTTGCGGTTGGAAGATAGGCAGAGGGGTTCAATGACAGTCCAGGTAAAACGCAGGCAAGGTTCAGAATAGTCAGGGTCAAATCCATAGTCAAAAGGAAGGAAATAGTCGATATTCAATCCAAGCTCATACACAGGAAAATCCAAGCAGCAGGGCAGACTAACAGGGAGCTTGGGCATGCATTACACATGCCATTACAAGCATGAGATTGCAGGCTTGGCAGACGTAAATCAGCAGGATGCTTCTGACAGTAGCATGACCTATGGATCCTGGTGTAGCATGACCCATGGATTCTGGTGTAGAATGACCTATGGGTCCTTGAGCAGAAAGATATATGGATCCTGGTGTAGAATTACCTATGGATCCTGATGTAGAATGCCTAATGGATCTTTGAGCAGCATGACCTATGGATTCTGGTGTAGAATGACCTATGGACTTGGTGTAGCATGACCTATGGCTCCTTGTGTTGAATGACCTATGGATCGTGGAGTAAAATGACGTATGGATCCTGGTGTAGCATGACCTATGGCTCCTGGGGTTGAAAGAACTATGGATCCTGGTGTAGCATGACCCATGGATCATGGTGTAGCATGACCTATGGCTCCTTGTGTTGAATGACCTATGGATCCCAGTGTAGAACAACCTATGAATCCTGGTGTAAAATTACCTATGGATCCTGGTGTAGCATGACCTATGACTCCTGGTGTAGCATGCCCTATGACTCCTAGTGTAGAATGACCTATGGATCCTGGTGAAGAATGATCTATGGATCCTGTTGTAGCATGACCTATGGATCCTGGTGTAGCATGACCTATGGGTCCTGGTGTAGCATGACCTATGGGTCCTGGTGTAGCATGACCTATGGGTCCTGGTGTTGCATGACCTTTGGCTCCTTGTGTTGAATGACCTATGGCTCCTTGTGTTGAATGACCAATGGATCCCAGTGTAGAACAACCTATGAATCCTGGTGTAAAATGACCTATGGATCCTGGTGTAGCATGACCTATGACTCCTGGTGTAGAATAACCTATGGATCCTGGTGAAGAATGATCTATGGATCCTGGTGTAGCATGAACTATGGATCCTGGTGTAGCATGACCTATGACTCCTTGTGTTGAATGACCTATGACTCCTGGTGTAGAATAACCTATGGATCCTGGTGTAAAATGGCCTATGGATCCTGGTGTAGCATGATCTATGGCTCCTGGTTTAGAATGAACTATGGATCCTGGTGTAGAATGACCTATGGATCCTGGTATAGAACACACATTAATAAGAAACTTGTTGTGCAATAGTCTGCACTATGCTGAATATGAAGCTGGCCACAGAGGTAGATGTTTCTTTGAGAACAAATGATGGAGAAACATCTCCTTTACTGTAGGATCTAAAATATTTCTTCTGCAGATAGCCTGACAGATACAAGAGGTGTATATGCAGTTAATATCTTCCTTCCCTCTTATAACTGAGACAAAAATTATTGACCAAAATACAGAACATCTTGGAAAACCTAGTTGGTAATAACCGGACTTCAGAAGGTCAGAAACCCTCATAATTGAATCCTCTAAGGTAGCTTTGATGCTCCTGCCTGTGTGTTAGATTGCCAGATCCTTTACAGCCTCCCTAAAGGTACAAATATGACTGTAAAATACCAATTTTCCCATCACTATAAATTTGTAGAAGGGTTGAGTCCCCAAATGGAACCAACGTGTGGTCAACAGAGGCAGTCACAAGAATGGGTTAGGTACATCATCAACCCATTGCATGGCAAATTCTTCAAGAATAGGTCCATTGGATTATGGCAATTCTGTAATGTTGCAATATTTTGTATTGTGTATCAATACCAAACACCAGGCCCTGGTAAAACTTTGGAAAACTTTAGTACCTCTCCTAAATTTGTAAACCACAAAGGAGAAAATATTTCTTTTAAGAGTGAGGGCTGAAAGTAGAGTACAAAGAGCGCTATCTGTTCCACGCAGAAATTGCCAAAACTGTTCGGCTATAATTATGGGGTGAGTTTGCCCCCCATCTAAGCAGGGGCATCAAGTTTCCAATCAAGAAGTACAAGTGAGACCGGCAATGTGATATACATGATTAAGTGCCCCCGTGGATCAACATTCGATGGACAGATTTCCCGGAATTTAAGATTCTGGCTGAATAAGTACAGTCGCTCAATTAAGACATATAGACCCCCTGAGTCAGGCAAACAGGAAAGTGATTTGGAAAGGGAAAAGAAAAATAAAGAGAGCGCTATTATGGAAGAATTATTTTGATTGCAAACATAATGCTTGGAAGATTGGCTGGAGGGTACTGGAGAAGGTGATTTTTTTTTTTTCCCCAAACGGTACTGATCCAAAAATAATTGTTACTCCAGGGTGGTTTGTGTTGAGTATTATTAAAATGGTATGTATAAGCCATTGAGACTGAATGCAGTATTTATTCCGCTTCCTACTCTATCAACGCACATGTTCCCTGTCAATGTTCCACCGAGCTGCTATTTGTACAGCACAAGCATAATTTGCTGACCTGTAGAGACTCATAATGTGTTCCTGTCCCTAAAGGGATGCATTTTACCACACATACAGGTCTGGGGGTCACATAGTTCATTTACACATGAGAAGAGGCCAGAGGAGCCGAGCAAATTAACATAGTACTACGTTCACATGAAGCCCAAACATCTCCGGCACTTTTTGTTTATAAGTTTAAATCTGTATTTTTTGCTAGAAAATTACTTATAAACCCCAAACATTTTATATATATATATTTTTTTAGCAAAGACCCTAGAGAATGAAATGGCAATTGCTGCCATTTTTTACGTCACAATGCAGTGGTTTATCAAATGCAATTTTTTACAAAAAAATACACTTTAAAGTGTTACTAAACCCCGGACCCTGCATTCACTATATCCGCTCTCCCCGGACCCCGCATTCACTATATCCGGTCTCCCCGGACCCTGCATTCACTATATCCGCTCTCCCCGGACCCCGCATTCACTATATCCGCTCTCCCCGGACCCCGCATTCACTATATCCGCTCTCCCCGGACCCCGAATTCACTATATCCGCTCTCCCCGGACCCCGCATTCACTATATCCGCTCTCCCCGGACCCTGCATTCACTATATCCGCTCTCCCCGGACCCCGCATTCACTATATCCGCTCTCCCCGGACCCTGCATTCACTATATCCGCTCTCCCCGGACCCCGCATTCACTATATCCGCTCTCCCCGGACCCCGAATTCACTATATCCGTTCTCCCCGGACCCCGCATTCACTATATCCATTCTCCCCGGACCCCGCATTCACTATATCCGCTCTCCCCGGACCCCGCATTCACTATATCCGCTCTCCCCGGACCCCGCATTCACTATATCCGCTCTCCCCGGCCCCCGCATTCACTATATCCGCTCTCCCCGGACCCCGCATTCACTATATCCGCTCTCCCCGGACCCCGCATTCACTATATCCGCTCTCCCCGGACCCCGCATTCACTATATCCGCTCTCCCCGGACCCCGCATTCACTATATCCGCTCTCCCCGGACCCCGCATTCACTATATCCGCTCTCCCCGGACCCCGCATTCACTATATCCGCTCTCCCCGGACCCCGCATTCACTATATCCGCTCTCCCCGGACCCCGCATTCACTATATCCGCTCTCCCCGGACCCTGCATTCACTATATCCGCAGAGAGGGGTGCAGGAAACTGAGTGGAGGCCAGTGGAGGCATTTGCAGAGAGGGATGGAGGACACTGAGTGGAAGCCAGTGGAGGGATTGACAGAGAGGGGTGGAGGACACTGAGTGGAGGCCAGTGGAGGGATTGGCAGAGAGGGGTGGAGGACACTGAGTGGAAGCCAGTTGAGGGATTGGCAGAGAGGGGTGAAGGACACTGAGTGGAAGACAGTGGAGGTATTGGCAGAGGGGTGGAGGACACTGAGCGGAAGCCAGTGGAGGGATTGGCAGAGAGGGGTGGAGGACATTGAGTGGAATCCAGTGGAGGGATTGGCAGAGAGGGGTGCAGGAAACTGAGTGGAGGCCAGTGGAGGGATTGGCAGAGAGGGATGGAGGACACTGAGTGGAAGCCAGTGGAGGGATTGGCAGAAAGGGGTGGAGGACACTGAGTGGAGGCCAGTGGAGGGATTGGCAGAGAGGGGTGGAGGACACTGAGTGGAAGCCAGTTGAGGGATTGGCAGAGAGGGGTGGAGGACACTGAGTGGAAGACAGTGGAGGGATTGGCAGAGGGGTGGAGGACACTGAGCGGAAGCCAGTGGAGGGATTGGCAGAGAAGGATAGAGGACACTGAGTGGAAGCCAGTGGAGGGATTGGCAGAGAGGGATGGAGGACACTGAATGGAGGCCAGTGGAGGGATTGGCAGAGAGGGTTGGAAGACACTGAGTGGAGGCCAGTGGAGGGATTGGCAGAGAGGGGTGGAGGACACCGAGTGGAAGCCAGTGGAGGGATTGGCAGAGAGGGATGGTGGACACTGAGTGGAGGCCAGTGGAGGGATTGGCAGAGAGGGATGGAGGACACTGAGTGGAAGCCAGTGGAGGGATTGGAAGAGAGGAGTAGAAGACACTGAACGGTTGGTAAGGTAGATGAGCCTGGCAGCAGCATTCATGATGGACTGGAAGGGGGATAGCCTATGTAAAGGTAAGCCAATGAGGAGGGAGTTGCAGTAGTCGAGGCGAGAGATAACCAGGGAGTGAATTAGGAGCTTTGTGGCATCATTGGTTAAAAAGGGGCGTATTCTGGAGATGTTGCGGGGGTTGGGGTGGCATGATATGTGGGCCTGAAAGGATAGTTCAGAATCCAGGGTTACCAATAGCACCCTAGCATGCAGGGATGGGTTGACAGTGGTGCTATTGATCCTCACCGAGAAATCAGGGGAAGAGGCACGTGGGGGAGGAAATATTATGAGCTCAGTTTTGGATAGATTGAGTTTTAGGAAGTGGTGTGACATCCAGTCTGATATGTCTGTTAGTAAATTAATTTATTAAATTCCATTCGTATTTTGGTTGACTATTTCTGGTAGGAAGGGGTGGTTTATGTAGGACTGACACCTGTTCTATTAGGGATAATATTCTGTCATGGTAATGGCCACTCACCGGCTACACCGTGATGAGCTCATAAGCCTCAGAGGATTGATTCAATGACTTATGTTACAATATTTCAGCTCAAGAACCTGAAGACACGACGGCTACGGAATAATGTCTTCATAACGGCGACGCTCCTTTGGCATTTTGACGCAAAGTACGAGGGGACGGGGAAATGTACAATTGAGAACAGACTAAAAACATTTTTTAGCACAATATGAGAGTTCAGCGTACTCTTCCCCTCACAAAAAAACAAGATATTACATATCATGCTCACCAAATGGCGGTCTCCGGTGGATTGAACCAGCCATGACTCATAGCTCCTTAATATGCTTCTGATTTCTTAATGTACTGCGCCGGGTCCCCATAGGATATTAGTTACTGAAGTGTAGGCCCAACATTTTTATAGCCTCCCCGGCAAGGCTGTCCACCCCCACAAATCGTGTACGGTAAACTTATTTAACGAGAGACAAACTTTAAAAAAAAAACAACAAGATTTTAAATTTATGGGCATTATGCTAATCATTTTATATGTGAAATTAAAGAGGAGGAAGCCAGATGTGATTGTTTCTGCAGGATCAATTTATGATGCAATGCGTTGCGTTACTGAAGTGAAAAGCAGAAAATGTATTACAAAGTGTCAACCTCTCAGATTTCTGTAATAGTAATCATAATTGGAATAATAAAGAAGAGGAAGAGAACTCGGCTAAGCACTGTTTTTATTCAAACCACCGGGACAACGTAACCCAAATGTCGTTTCAGTAAACCAACATTTAAGTCATACTGAAGAAAAACATACAAGATTTGTATATGTCCTCTTCTCCTCCTCGTAATGACCAAACATGCACGTCTAGGCACTGATCGTCCGTTTTTGCAATACATCAGCCTCTTGTAACAAGGGTTCTGTGAAATCCTAGGATCTCTCCAAAGGGTGGTTGTGGACATTCTTCCCACTGATCACCAATGTAAGGGACATTCTTCCCACTGACCCCCAATGTAAGGGACATTCTTCCCACTGACCACCAATGTAAGGGACATTCTTCCCACTGACCACCAATGTAAGGGACAATCTTCCCACTGACCCCCAATGTAAGGGACATTCTTCCCACTGACTTCCAATGTAAGGGACATTCTTCCCACTGACCCCCAATGTAAGGGACATTCTTCCCACTGACCACCAATGTAAGGGACATTCTTCCCACTGATCACCAATGTAAGGGACATTCTTCCCACTGACCCCCAATGTAAGGGACATTCTTCCCACTGACTTCCAATGTAAGGGGCATTCTTCCCACTGACCTCCAATGTAAGGAGCATTCTTCCCACTGACCCCCAATGTAAGGGACATTCTTCCCACTGACCCCCAATGTAAGGGACATTCTTCCCACTGACCCCCAATGTAAGGAGCATTCTTCCCACTGACCACCAATGTAAGGGGCATTCTTCCCACTGACCCCCAATGTAAGGGACATCCTTCCCACTGACCCCCAATGTAAGGGGCATTCTTCCCACTGATCACCAATGTAAGGGACATTCTTCCCACTGATCACCAATGTAAGGAGAATTCTTCCCACTGACCACCAATGTAAGGGACATTCTTCCCACTGATCACCAATGTAAGGGGCATTCTTCCCACTGACCATCAATGTAAGGGGCATTCTTCCCACTGATCACCAATGTAAGGAGAATTCTTCCCACTGACCCCCAATGTAAGGGACATTCTTTCCACTGATCACCAGTGTAAGGGGCATTCTTCCCACTGATCACCAATGTAAGGGACATTCTTCCCACTGATCACCAATGTAAGGGACATTCTTTCCACTGACCTCCAATGTAAGGAGCATTCTTCCCACTAATCACCAATGTAAGAGCATTCTTCCCACTGATCACCAATGTAAGGGACATTCTTCTCAATGACCACCAATGTAAGAGGCATTCTTCCCACTGACCCCCAATGTAAGGGACATTCTTCCCACTGACCCCCAATGTAAGGGACATTCTTCCCACTGACCACCAAAGTAAGGGACATTCTTCCCACTGACCACCATTGTAAGGAACATTCTTCTCAATGACCACCAATGGAAGAGGCATTCTTCTCACTGATCGCCAATGTAAGGGGCATTCTTTCCACTGACCCCCAATATAAGGGGCATTCTTCCCACTGACCACCAATGTAAGGAGCATTCTTCCCACTGATCACCAATGTAAGGGACATTCTTCCCACTGACCCCCAATGTAAGGGGCATTCTTCTCACTGACCACCAATGTAAGGAGCATTCTTCCCACTGACCCCCAATAAAAGGAGCATTCTTCCCACTGACCCCCAATAAAAGGAGCATTCTTCCCACTGACCCCCAATAAAAGGAGCATTCTTCCCATTGACCTTCTTCTACTCTCAACTAATATAACTGAGTTGTGCTTTGCTCCATTAAAGTCTACCAGGACACTGCCATCCCTGCACCACTGGTTGCTCTGGCAGCACTGTACTTCCAATCCTGCTAGCCATTTATATGCTCAGGCTTTAGCCTCCTCACACAGAAGGCAGTATTGTAAGTGAAAAGCGCCATGAATCCTTTTCAAACTTCATACCCTATCTCAGGTCTTCATACCCTATCTCAGGTCTTCATACCCTATCTCAGGTCTTCATAACCTACCTCAGGTCTTCATACCCTATCTCAGGTCTTCATACCCTATCTCAGGTCTTCATACCCTATCTCAGGTCTTCATACCCTACCTCAGGTCTTCATACCCTACCTCAGGTCTTCATACCCTACCTCAGGTCTTCATACCCAATGTCAGGTCTTCATACCCTATTTCAGGTCTGTGAGCCCTAATTTTAAATATATACGCTCTGCTTCTCTGGACCATCCCTGTCCTATACATGGGACGTACAGTATAATCAAAATGAAGGACTACTTTTTGAAGACCTATATTTTAGTATACCAATGAATGCAAGCTGTCACCATGACTTTACATAGAGAACATGCAAACATAATGCAGGTAATGTCCTGGTTGGGATTCAACTGGGGACCCTGGTGTTGCAAGGGAAGACAGCTAACCACTAAGCCACTGTACTGCCCCAAAGCAATGCATTTCCTACACTGGAGTTTGCCGATAACATACAGCCTAGGTAAGGCAAAGGGGTTCCTTCTTTCTCCCAATACAGAAGGCAGTGCCTAATGTCATATACATGTGGCACAGAATAGATTGACCTGTTTTGACTGGGATAGTTAACTCCCAGGAATCCATCTTGTTCCGTTTAATTACTTAACATGTTTATGTTCTCCCAATTCAACTCTTTCAATAGCCATATAGTCTAGCTATGTTTCCCTACTCTCCCCTCCAGTGACATACCCTCTTCTCAGTGCAAGTGAATAGACGCTGGGGGCTAAAATAGCCTGACAAATGACTGAGGAGGTCCTGAGGATGCCCGTTCCATTCTGTCGTCTTTATTGTGGCTGACCTAAAACCAAATACCCAGGCCCTTGTCTCCCTGGTGACACCTGAAGACCTCTGGTCTCCTAGCAACAGCCAACAATGGCGCCTGGGAAAAGCCCATGCAATTTGGTAAAGGGCAGTGCTTTCTCTCAGAAGCTCCCTGTTTTCTTTTCTGGGTGATATTGGGAGGGAGAGGAGGGGATTTTGTGGGCTCCCGCTGGCAAACCACGAGCAGAACTCAGAGGCTGTAAACTCATTCACTGATTTCTTGTGCCTCCAGGAAAAAGAGAGTTTGCTAGAGATAGCGCTGTATGGTCCCAGGAGGCCAGGACGCGGCTCCCCCACCTGTGGAGTTATTAGCTGGCTTTTAAAGAGACAAAAGCTCCTTTCACAACTTTTTCTGCCTCCCCCAACCCTCTCCATGGCCACTTTCAAACACTACAGGGATCCCAATCCAACTGCAAATTCCACTTTTATTGAAGAGGGAAGAATAGTACTATTGCACAAGAGACGTTTCCTGCTTTCTTTCAGGATCACAGGCACAACATGAGCGTGTCGTAATGGGAAACACATACAGCATTGCATGGATTCATTGGATGTCCACCTACTGGACCAGCTCAGGGAAGGTTCTCCAACCCTACGTAGATACAAAAATGAACTGTCAACGGAGATGTGATTAAAAAGAAGGCTGCAGTGTACCAGGTTGCAATATTTCTTTAAGGTGTTGCTCACATGGTGGTGGTTTTTACTACCACCTGACCGCCCATAGTTTAGGCGTTATGAGATTGGAAGGGGTAGTGCATTTGGCAGGTAGTACTTTCCATACAAGTGAATGGAGTTTCACTGCAAGTACAGTGTAAATGAGGATGGAGTCAGCACCTGCAGCCTAGTGTTCTTGGTTGCTAGGATGCAGACGGCTCCTGCTGCCCAGTGTTCTTGGTTGCTAGGATGCAGGCGGCTCCTGCCACCCAGCGTTCTCAGTTGCTGGGATGCAAGTGGCTTCTGCCACCCAGAGTTCTCAGCAGTGTGGTATTACAATAGAAAGTTCATCTTTCTAAATCTGGCTAAATGGTTAGCATTCCCGCCTGGCAGCACTAGGGTCGTTGGTTCAAATCCCAGCGATGGCACCTCCTGCCTGGTGTTTGCATGTTCTCCCTGTGCCTGCATGGGTTTCCTCCGGGTACTCCGGTTTCCTCCCACACTCCAAAGACATGCTGGTAGGTTAATTGGATCCTGTCTAAATTGTCCCTATCATGTGTATGTATGAATGTGAGTTAAGGACCTTAGATTGTACGCCCCTTGAGGGTTAGGGACTGATGTGAATATACAATATATATATATGTGTGTTAAGTGCTGCGTAAATTGATGGCGCTATATAAGTACCTCAAATAAATAAATAAATCTTCAGCATACAATAAATAAAGAAAAAGGGCATTTAGAAGGTGGCAGTATGGTTTCCCGAATGCCTGGCTACCACAGAAAGTGCAATTACTTCCTCTTGAAGTTTTTTTCCCCTTCTATCTTGACCATTGGTGGTCTTCAAAGAACATGACCAGGATTGTAAATGATCCGGAATCCATCTTGTTCTGTTTAAATACTTAACATGCTTATGTTCCCCCAATTCAGCTCTATCAATAGCCATATTATCTAGCTATGTTTCCCTACTCTCCCCTCCACTGACCATCTTCTCCTCTCACCTTGATCATTGGTGGTCTTCAAAAGAACATGAACACACGCCCAGCAGCTCCAGCAAAGTCTGATGTACCCTGCTACTCCATTGCCACATTCTGCCATCTTCTAAACCACATGTCAAACACAAGGCCCGTGGGCTGAATTTGGCCCACCAGGCCATTTCATGTGGCCCTCGCACCTCTTCTGCAGCTGCAGCGGAAAGGAGGAGAGAACTGGCCCTCTGTGCTGCCGCAGAGAGGCTTGTCTCTGCCCTCCCTCTACGTCTCAGTAGTCGGCAGCAGAGAGGAGGACAGCACTTCTCCTACAGATCCTGCTCCTCTTTGTGCAACTGCAGCACTCCTTTGTCTCCACCTCTCCTGGACTCAGTATTCAGCTCCAGCAGCTGATTGCAGCCCTCTTATGGTCCTTCTCTATACCCTGCACTTTGCTTCCCAGCTCCACCCCCAGCAGCACAAGGAAATGGGGGTACCCTGTGATGTAAGGGAAAGTAGGGGACTCTTTACTTCTTACAGTGGTGGGCTCTTGACATCTAATGTGGGGTGCTCTGGACATCTGTCTTTCAGATACCACCGGCCCTTTGAGCAGTGGGGTATTTAGGGTTTGTACTGCCCTAGGCAACACAAAATTCACCCATCACCCTGGAGAGAGCCTGACATTGACCAACAACACCCCTGCCCCCCACACCCAACCTTCCACTACCATTGCCCCCATACATCGGCCACTCCCTTCCCAGCAAAGAGAGTACGAGACACTCAACTGCACAGCTCTGGAAATCCCCAGGAACAAGAGTCAAGCAGCCTGCAGCTTCTCTAAGATCTCATCTGGTCCCCAAGCCGCATGTGTCCCTTGTTCCGTTCCTTCTTCCAGGGAGGCGGTACTGCCCCCCTGAAAAATGCCGCCCTAGGCAAAAGTCGCGTTTGTCTTGTGGTAAATATGCCCCTGCCTTTGAGGGCAACCATAAAGCTGATGCAGCCCGCAATGACATTGAGTTTGACACCCCTGTCCAGGGGCAGACTGACCATTGGGGAACTCGGGCACTGTCCGAGGGCCCGGGGTCAGTAGTGGGCCCCATGAGATGTCCCAGGTACCTTTCATAGGCTTTTTTGGGTGTGATTTGAGTGTGGGCGAGGAAACAGGGGCCCCATGATCCCCTATTGCCCGGGGGCCCCATGAGTTGTAGGTCCGCCCCTGCCCCTGTTCTAAACTGACGTCATCAGGAAGCAGGCTGTCTTTTCTAGGTTCTTGTATCCAGCCCCTGATGACATGCAGAGATTGCTCGGTGCAAGCACAGTGAGCTGGACATTGCCTCGAATGGGGGGATCGAACGGGGGGATAGGTGAGACAAGTATCAGAGGAGGCTTCAAAAAGTGGGAAGAGGTCATTCTCACTTAGGCAAGAAGGTCAAAGAGCACAGAAAAGGGAATTCAGGAAAGAAAAATTAAACCTGATTGTGAGGATCGAGGATAAGGAAAACATCTACAGTACTTAAAGAGGATGAAGGTCCACTTTAAATAGCAACTCCCTCCCCCCCCCCCCCCTCCAAAAAAGGCTCAGAAGACTCAATATCGGCACTTGTTTTATGTATAATAAATTATATATCTAATAAATTCATACAGATTCACAAATACATATGGCAGTATTTAATAGCTAACCACAAAAGAAGATGTACTAGATAGAGGTTGTGATCTCAGGAAAGATATTATTCCACTCCTACCTCATCTCAGATGAAAAAAAAAAACCCAATTACCAGATACAAAAGACAACCGCTAGCTACAACTACAAAGGAAATGGAAATGAAATGTATGAAGAATGACAGAGCGGTACTTTCATCTAGCCGTGTCGTCGGGTGATCTTTGTACGTTGAAGAGTTCTAAGTCTGGAATATTCTAACATTGGAACTGTTACATTGTAGGATTAGAAGGATAGGCTGTGGTCAGCTTGTGTTGGGAGGTGTAGTATTCTATGTTCCGTGCGATCGTGTCTGGTGGTCAGGTCACATTGGAGGTTTGGTTTTATGTATAATAATTGAATTGCCTATTGATTACTTTTACGTTTCACTGAAGGCAATCTCTTCTTTGGGGCAATGCGCACAGCCATGGGATTTTACATCTTGTCCATACACTGTGTCCATTTAGCATTTGTGCTTATGTTTGCACGTGGACAGAGTCCGGTGCACATGAGGATGAAGTTGGCACCTGCAGCATTCTCAGATTCTAGGATGTAGGTGACTCCTGCTACCCAGTGTTTTAGGTTGCTAAGATGCAGGCGGTTTCTGCTGCCCACTGACCTTGATTGCTAGGATGTAGATGGCTCCTGCTGCCCAGTGACCTTGATTGCTAGGATGTAGATGGCTCCTGCTGCCCACTGACCTTGATTGCTAGGATGTAGATGGCTCCTGCTGCCCACTGACCTTGATTGCTAGGATGTAGATGGCTCCTGCTGCCCACTGACCTTGATTGCTAGGATGTAGATGGCTCCTGCTGCCCACTGACCTTGATTGCTAGGATGTAGATGGCTCCTGCTGCCCACTGACCTTGATTGCTAGGATGTAGATGGCTCCTGCTGCCCACTGACCTTGATTGCTAGGATGAAAGTGGCTCCTGCAGCCCAGTGTCTTCGATTGCTAGGATGCAGGCAGCTTCTGCTGCCCACTGACCTTGATTGCTAGGATACAGGCAACTCCTGCAGCCCACTGACCTTGATTGCTAGGATGCAGGTGGCTCCTGATGCCCACTGACCTTGATTGCTAGGATACAGGCAGCTCCTACTGCCCATTGACCTTGATTGCTAGGATAGAGGCAACTCCTGCAGCCCACTGACCTTGATTGCTAGGATGCAGGTGGCTCCTGCTGCCCAGTGTCCTTGTTTGCTAGGATGCAGGTGGCTCCTGCTGCCCAGCATCCTCAGTTACTAGGAAGCAGGGGGCTTCTGCCATTGAGTGTCTGCGGTTGCTAGGATGCAGGTGGACCCTACTACCCAGTGTTCTAGGTTGATAGGATGTATGTAGCTCCTGCCACCCAGCGTCCTTGCTTGCTAGGATGCAGGAGGCTCTTGCTGCCCAGTGTCCTCCATTGCTAGGATGCAGGTGGCTCTTGCCGTTCATTGTCAGTGGTTTGCTAGGATGCTGGTGGCCCCTGCCAACAATGTGTCCTAGGTTATCAGGATGCAGGTGGCCTCTACTACCCAGTGTTATAAGTTGATAGAATGCAGGTAGCTCCTGCCAGCCAGCATCCATGTTTGCAAGGATGCACTGCTGCCCAGTGTCCTCAATTGCTAGGATGCAGGTGGCTCTCGTCATTCAGTGTCTGCGTTTGCTAGGACGCAGATGGCTTCTATAACCCAGTGTCCTAGATTGCTAAGACGGAAATAAGTATTTGATCCCCTGCTGATTTTGAATGTTTTCCCACTCACAAAGAAATGATTGGTCTACAAATCGAATGTTCGGTGTATTGTAACACTGAGAGACAGAATAGCAACAACAAATTCAGCAGAAATGCGTCTAACAAATGATGACTGATCTGCATGTTCATGAGGGAAATAAGGATTTGATCCCCTATCATTCAGCAGGATTTCTGGCTCCCAGGTGTCTTTCATACAGGTAACAAGCTGAGATTAGAAGCAGTCTCTTAAAGGGAGTGCTGCTAATCTCATTGTGTTACCTGTATAAAAGACACCTGTCCACAGGAGCAATCAAACCATCAGATTCCAAACTCTCCACTATGGCAAAGACCAAAGAGCTGTCCAAGGATGTCAGGGACAAGATTGTAGACCTACACAAGGCTGGACTGGGCTACCAAACTATGGCCAAGCAGCTTGGTGAGAAGGTGACAACAGTTGGTGCAATCATTCACAAATGGAAGAAACACAAAACAAGTGTCAGTCTCCCTAGGTCTGGTGCACCATGCAAGATCTCACCTCGTGGAGTGTCAATGATCATGAGAACAGTGAGGAATCATCCCAGAACTACACGTGAGGATCTTGTCAATGATCTCCAGGCAGCTGGGACCGCAGTCACCAAGAAAACAATTGGTAACACACTACGCCGACAAGGACTGAAATCCTGCAGTGCCCGCAAGGTCCCTCTGATCAAGAAAGCACATGTCCAGGCCCGTCTGAAGTCTGCCACTGAACATCTGAATGATGCAGAGGAGGACTGGTGGGAAGTGTTGTGGTCAGATGAGACCAAAATCCAGCTCTTTGGCATCAACTCGCCGTGTTTGGAGGAGGAGGAATGCTGCCTATGGGCCCAAGAACACCATCCCAACTGTCAAACATGGTGGTGGAAACATTCTGCTTTGGGTTGTTTTTCTGCTAAGGGGACAGGACAACTGCACCGCATCAAAGGGACGCTGGATGGGGCAATGTGCCGTCAAATCTTGGGTGAGAATCTTCTTCCCTCAGCCAGGGCATTGAAAATGGGTGGTGGATGGGTGTTCCAGCATGACAATGACCCAAAACACACGGCCAAGGAAACAAAGGAGTGGCTCAAGAAGAAGCACATTAAGGTCCTGGAGTGGCCTAGCCAGTCCCCAGACCTTCATCCGATTGAAAATCTGTGGAGGGAGCTGAAAGTTCGAGTTGCCAAACGTCAGCCACCAAACCTTAATGACTTGGAGAGGATCTGCCAAGAGGAGTAGGCCAAAATCCCTCCTGAGATGTGTGCGAACCTGGTGGCCAACTACAGGAAACGTCTGACCTCTGTGATTGCCAACAAGGGATTGGCCACCAAGTACTAAGTTATGTTTTGTGAAGGGGATCAAATACTAATTTCCCTCATGAACATGCAGATCAGTCATCATTTGTTAGATGCATTTCTGCAGAATTTGTTGTTGCTATTCTGTCTCTCAGTGTTACAATACACCGAACATTCGATTTTTAGACCGAACATTTCTTTGTGAGGGGCGAACATTCAACATCAGCAGGGGAGCAAATACACATTTCCTTCACTGTAGATAGAATGCCGGAAGCTTCTGACACTCAGAGTCCTTGTTTGCTAAGATGCAGAAGGCTCCTGCTGCCTAGTGTCCTAGGTTGCTAAGATGCAGGTGGCTCCTACCACCAGTGGCGGACTGACCATTCGAGCACTCGGGCACTGCCCGTGGGCCCGTGGTCAGTAGGGGGCCCCATGAAATGCCCCTGGTACCTTTTATAGGTTTTTTTTTTAGTGTGGGCAAGGACATAGGAGCCCTATGATCCCCTATTGCCCGGGGGCCCCATGAGTTGTCAGTCCGCCCCTGCCTACCACCCAGCGTTCTGCTTCTGCAACCCAGTGTCTTAGGTTGCTAGGATGCAGGTGGCTCCAAATGTAGGACTGCAACAAAGCTGGACAGGGGAATAGTAACAATGGGAGATTTTCAGCCAGGATTCATGGGTGCCACAAATGATGGGGGGTGACTACATATGGCACAACCTAGCAACAAGGCAGCACAAGGGAATGCTAACAATGGGAGATTTTCAGCCAGGCTTCATGGGTGCCACAAATGATGGGGGGTGACTACATATGGTACAACCTAGCAACAAGGCAGCGCAAGGGAATGCGAACAATGGGAGATTTTCAGCCAGGATTCATGGGTGCCACAAATGATGGGGGGTGCCTACATATGGTACAACCTGGCAACAAGGCAGCGCAAGGGAATGCGAACAATGGGAGATTTTCAGCCAGGCTTCATGGGTGCCACAAATGATGGGGGGTGCCTACATATGGTACAACCTGGCAACAAGGCAGCGCAAGGGAATGCGAACAAGAGGAGATTTTCAGCCAGGCTTCATGGGTGCCAGAAATGGTGGGGGGTGCCTACATATGGCACAACCTAGCAACAAGGCAGTGCAAGGGAATGCTAACAATGGGAGATTTTCAGCCAGGATTCATGGGTGCCAGAAATGGTGGGGGGTGCCTACATATGGTACAACCTAGCAACAAGGCAGGGCAAGGGAATGCGAACAATGGGAGATATTCAGCCAGGCTTCACTGGTGCTGCAAATCCTACAGATATTCCAATTACAGTAACCAATATTTTTCTAAAAAGGGCAGCAGTTTTGGTTTTTTTTTCGCCTATTGAGGCCCCTTGACTGCACAGTCAATTTAATTCAAAAGGTGATCTTAGCCTTTAAGTGATTTCAGGAGGTTCATTACTAAAGCCATCAACTTGCAAGCCAGAGTCTGCCAACTCAGATTTACCGATTTATATTGAATCCCAGGGGTTCTAGTTGTTTCATTAATGTAACGGGCCCAAATGAATATAAAAGTATTGAGTTCTCTGCCTTCCATCCAGTACCGTACAACCAAAACACGAACAATCCGGGAAAGCGCAGTCATACATCTCAGATCCCAACACTTCATTATGGGCACTCGTAACATTGCTGGCTCGGAGAACGCGGCCAATGTCAGTCTGTGTGCTTGCCTGGTGTTCTAAGTCCTCTAGATCACCGCCATCCATTCCCAGTAGGCCGGTAACAGGACAGCTAAATGTCTTTGGCTAGAAATATCTCCCATGGGTTGAGTAAAAATTAATCCAGCTCTTCCTGTCTGTAGCACACACATACACTCAACTACTTCAATGCCTAGGGGAGGGAAGTGCAGGGCTGAGAGCCGGCTCCCGGGGGGGCCCCGATGATGCAAACAGGATCCATTAACTGTGGCAATTCTTTATTTGGTTTTTTGCTGATTATTAGGCAATAATGAGTGATGGGCTCTTTTGAACATCTATGGAAGTTCTACTATATGAGGAACAATTGAACACTTTTTCCATGATTATGATTTCAAAAGCTGCTAGTCCAATTTGTTCATTTTGTTTCTTTTATTGGCTAAAAAAGTGTCATTAAACCCACACCATAAAAGAAAAAAAAAAAAAAAAGATCAATAAATGCTGCATTATTTGCTGTTCACACTCAGTCACTACGGGATTTGTTTTCTGTACTCTGCAAAAAAAATGGTTTTCTTTATTATTATTATTATTATTATACAGTATTTATAAAGCGCCAACAGTTTGCTCAGCGCTGTACATTACAATGGGAGACAATACATGAGACAATACAGTAATAATACAATACACGAGGGGTTCGAGGGCCCTGCTCCTTGGAGCTTACAATCTAGGAGGGAGGGGAGAGTGGTGCAGGAGGAGATAGCTGTGGGGGATGGAGTGGTGGGAGGAGTGGAGGAGATCGGCTGTTAGGTGAGGGCGGGGTAGGCTTCTCTGAAGAGATGGGTTTTCAGGGTGCGTCTAAAGGTGAGGAGGGTAGGTGACAGTCTGATAGATTGGGGTAGTGAGTTCCAGAGGATGGGGGAAGCCCTGGAGAAGTCCTGGAGATGGGCATGGGAGGAGAAGACCAGGGAACTAGAGAGTAGGAGGTCACGTGAGAAGCGGAGAGTACGTTTTGGGTGGTATTTGGATATCAGGTCGGTGATGTAGTTCGGGGCAGTATTATGAACAGCTTTGTACGTCAATGTTAGTATTTTGAATTTTATGCATTGGGCAATCGGAAGCCAGTGGAGGGATTGGCAGAGGGGGGTGGCGGATACGGAGCGGTTGGTAAGGTGGATGAGTCTGGCCGCAGAATTCAGGATAGATTGAAGCGGGGATAGCCTGTGTTGGGGTAGGCCGGCGAGGAGGGAGTTACAGTAGTCAAGTCGTGATATGATGAGGGAGTGGATGAGTTGCTTTAGTTTCTGGAGTTAGGAACAGATGTATTTTGGAGATGTTGCGGAGGTGGAGTCTGCATGAATTTGTCAGCGATTGGATCTGGGGTTGGAAAGACAGATTGGAGTCTAGAATGACACCTAGTACTCTGGCTTGCGGGGTGGCGCTGATGGTGGCGTTGTTGGTCGTGATGGAGAGGTCGGGGGGGGGGGCTTGGGCTGGGGGAAAAACTAGGAGCTCGGTTTTGGCAAGGTTTAATTTATCTGCCCCTTCTGTCCATGTCCCCAATGAAGTTGGGGATTCTGCAGAGCAGTGTTGGCAGTGTCGCACTACCCTTTGATTTGGGTCCTATGCTCTGCACGGCCAGGCAACACGCATTCCCCAAACATTGCACACTGGAGTCAGTAAGCAGCTTGGTTTTGTGATTTTATTGAAGGGTTAAACTTGAATATGGTCTAGGGCAGTGGTGATGAACCTATGGCACGTGTGCCGCAGAGCCCCTTCTCTGTCGGCACGCTAGACCCCAGATGTCTCCTTTGAAATCCAGAGCATCTGACCCCGCTGAGATCGGTTTGATCAGATGCTTTTTAGAGCCTGTAATGGGCGGTAAACACGGGACCGAAACCAAAAGTGACAAAATCCTTGTTGCTTCCAGTTTCTGATCTCTCAGAGAGGGAGGAACAATGTCAGTGTCAGGGGTGGACTGACCATTTGGAAACTTGGGCACTGCCCGAGGGCCCGGGGTCAGTAGGGGGGCCCATAAGATGCCCCTGGTACCTTTTTCATAGGCTTTTTTGAGTTTGGACAAGGACACATGGGCCCCATGATCCCCTATTGCCCGGGGGCCCCATGATTTCTCAGTCCACCCCTGGTCAGTGTAGTGATGCCGGTGCTGCCGGTTGGAGTGCTCCCGGGCTCTCAGATGGGACAAGCAGGGCTGCTGTTAGAAACCAAGGCCCCCCTTACAGCCAACCTAAAAGGGCCCCATACAGCCAACCTAACAGGGCCCCCCCATGCCCACAAAAAAAAAACACAGTTATTATGCTTCAGTTATGAATGAACAGAGTGAGTGATCGGTACCGATCGCTCATTGTGTTCATTCAGGAATGGAAGATTACTGGAACTGATCCCCTGTATGTTTCTCTCTACAGCAGTTGAAAGCCAGCTGGGGGGAGCGGGGAGAGAAGAACCCAGCTTTCAGCTGCTGCAGAGATAGCCATATAGGGGATTGGTTCTAGTAATTGCCTCATTTACCCTTCCTGTCCACATCCGATTCACCAAACGTATGGTGCACAGGGCGGGTGATGGGTGTGGTGGGGGAACTGATCCCCTGTATGGCTCTCTCTGCAGCAACTGATAGCCAGCGGGAGGGAGAGGAGAAGACAGCTTTCAGCTGCTGAAGAGAGACCCATACAGGGGATCAGTTCCAGAAATTCCTCCCCTCACCATGCCAATCACCCTCCCTGCCCACATCCAATTTACCGAGCTACCTAGGCCCCTCTGCAGGCCTGGGCCCCATACAGGAGGACTGGTGGTACCCCCTTATCCACAGACCTAGGGACAAGAGAGCCCAGGGGGGCTGCAGAAGAGATTGAGTGGCCGTATGCAAATTTTGATCCCGGGATGATGCTCCAGCTGCAAGCACCATCCAGGAGCAACCACTTATACCTGGCGATATAGATCTCTCTAGTTAAGAGTCGGCAGTTCTCTCATTTCTAAATGCATGAATAATAAATAAAAACCCAATTTGTTTGCCTCAATCATAGCGCCATACATAGATAGAGAGTTGCTTTATGCGCTAGCAACAGCAATGTGGGTGGCCATATGGCAATGCATATGTAGGGCCCCTCTAATTACATTACCATAATGAATACATAATATGATATTGCAAGCTGGCCATTCGACAGATTGCAAGTGTGAAATTTACAGTTGAGAAATCATCCGCAACATCAAACATCGACAAGGAGCTCATAACCATTTCTATCACAGCGGCATTTATATTCAACATCATTGTGCTGCTTTCTTTCTCGGGAACTGCCTCAGGATTTATTGGAATAGATATATTGAATTCTTTAAAGTACAGCTAAAGATTCCTGTATGACGGTCTAAAGAAGTACCAAATCCAGTTACTATTTGATGTACAAGACTCACAAGCTATACAATTTACCTCCCCTGGCTGAGCCAAATTCTCCTCCAGTTGTGTCTCACACACTCCCCCTCCCAGACACTGCAGCTCTCAGTGGGAGGCCGCGCTGTCAATCCAGAAAACATTGAGCAGGGCTAGGTGTTGACTTGACAAGGGACAGGCTTGTGAATCATCTGTGAACTAGATGCCATTCAGTTGGGGCAGCACAGCTTTTTAACTTTCTAACATGGAGGAAACCTTGGAATACCCAACAGGTCAGGAACCAATAACAGAATGCAGTGTGGAAAAGGCATGTTCCGCACACGTTTCCCACACCGCAGGTGAGCACACTGCCCTTGCGATCTGCATGCGGGTGCCGATGTATTGTAAATGGCCCTGACTATCACTGGAGAAGGATCCCCTTACATTGATGGGCATTGGAGAAGGACTCCCTTCCATTGATGGTTAGTGGAGAAGGAACCCCTTCCATTGGTGGTCATTGGTGAAGGAACTCCATAAAATCGGTGGTCATTGGAGAAGGAACCCCTTTCATTGGTGGTCATTGAAAAAGGAACCCCTTACATTAAAGGTAATCAAAAATGGTAATAATAATAATCAATAATGGTCATCGGAGAAGGACCTCCTTACATTGGTGGTCATTGGAGAAGGATCCCCTTCCATGGGGTTGCTGGAGATGGACCCCCCCATTGGTGGTCAGTGCAAAAAGGACGCTCTTACATTTGTAGTCACTGACTACACTAATTGTCATTGGAGAAGGATCCCCTTCCATGGGGTTGCTGGAGATGGACCCCCCCATTGGTGGTCAGTGCAAAAAGGACGCTCTTACATTTGTAGTCACTGACTACACTAATTGTCATTGGAGAAGGATCCCCTTACATTGATGGGCATTGGAGAAGGAACCCCTTACATTAATGGTCATCAGAGAACGATTCCCTTACAATAATGGTCATTGGAGAAGGACCCCCTTACATTGGTGGTCATTGGGGAAGGACCTCCATACATTGGTGGTCATTGGGGAAGGACCCCCTTCCATGGGGTTGCTGGAGGTGGACCCCCCCCATTGGTGGTCAGTGCGAGAAGAAGCATCTTACATTTTAAGTCACTGACTACACTAATTGTCATTGGAGAAGGATCCCCTTACATTGGTTGGCATTCGAGAAGGGCCCCCTTCCATTGGTAGTCATTGGAGAAGGAACCCCTTACATTAATGGTCATCAGAAAAGGACTCCCTAATAATGGTCATTGGAGAAGGACCCCCCTACATTGGTGGTCATTGGGGAAGGACCCCCTTACATTGGTGGTCATTGGAGAAGGACCCCCTTACATTGGTGGTCATTGGGGAAGGACCCTCTTACACTATTGGTCACTGGAGATGGATCCCCCTCCACATTGGTGGTCAGTGAGAGAAGCACCATCTTACATTTGTAGTCACTGACTACACTAACTGTCATTGGAGAAGGATTCCATTACATTGATGGGCACTGGAGGACCCCCTTCCATTGGTGGTCATTGGAGAAGGAACTCCTTACATTAATGGTAATCAGAAAAAAGAACTCCATTACAATAATGGTCATTGGAGAAAGACCCCCTTAAACTGGTAGTCATTGGAAAAGAACCCCCTTACATTGGGGGCCATTGGAGAAGGACTCCATAACTCTGGTGGTCTATGCGAGAAGGACCATCTTACTGGAGGCCAGTGGAAAGCAAGCGTCTTACTTTAGGGGTCAGTGGGAAGAATGTGTCTTACATTAGTGGTCATTGGGAAGAATTCCCCTTCCTTATAGATAGCTAAAAAGATAATTTGTGTCAGTGGTTACATATCTGAAAGGCAGAAATTGACCTTTAAAACCCCCAACAACCTCTGGTGAAACCCTAGGATCCCACTGAACACTGGTTGAGCTTTGAGAAAGGGTGAGTTAGAATTACATCTACTTGAGTTACGTAGTACAGTAATTGATTCATTTTGGCTCATTACTATGGGTTAGTGTTAAGAATCAATCTTCACTGAACATAGCCAACAGTGACGGAGGGAAAAAGCAAGCTTTCATGAGTTAGTGTCAAAGTTTAGACATTCTAGGCTAAAGGGTCTGATAGTAGCTGCTACCTTTGTTCATTTGACCTTGATCTTGTCCCTAAATGGGGGTTGCAGTTTGGTCCACGTGGAAATCATGAGCTGGCAGGTAATCCTGAGCCAGCAAGCTGGAACAATGGGCAGGTGTGAGAATCTGCAATCCAATACTTGCTCACAGTCATGTCACAAAGGGCCTCACGTATCAAAGTAGATTTTCTCACAGCTACCAGTCACACTCAAATGTACCAGGGAAAATGACAGCTCATATCCAAAGTATGCAATGTAATTTGCATTGTAAAAAGTGTTAATAAATACAAAGATGAATTCTTTTATGTGAAAAGGGTTTTGTGTCTCTCAGGCTTCTCATCTGGTCAGGTTGAGGGGCTCCAGGGTGCTTGTGTCATACAGAGGAAACTGGATTTTCAGTTTTCTCAGAGGTCGGTAAAACCCAGTTTGGGTCCTGGAGCCTGGAGGCTCCATAGAGACTTGGAAGGGATGAAGCCTCCAAGCCTGGGTCAAGTACTGTAAGGGAATCCCTATAAGGCGACTGGCGCATAGATATGTGCATAGCATGACTAACAGAAATGAGCATGCACGCATTCCTGCACGGACCCATGTACACGCATACAGGAGCATGCCTACAGTTTCTGGTAGAAGGTAGGCTATTTAAAGGATGCTCTTGCTCACTGTGCTGGTTTTCAGCTTTTCCTGTGTCCTGAGTGTATTCTGTATCTGATTTCCATTGATGACCCGGCTTGTTACTGACCTGATGCTGGATTCTGTTTGTACCTCTGCCCATCTGTTCCTGACCTCGGCTTCGCTCCTGACCACACTTCCACCTACGCTTCTGTATCTTGTTGCCTGCCTGATACTGACCTCGTCTACCTCTGTGACCTCACTCCTGCTTTTGAATTGGCTTGCTACTAGTTCTGAGGGTCTGCTTCGGCAGTCCTTCATAACCGCTGCAGTCCTCAAAGTGTGTTCCTGCCTAAAGCCTGCTGAGAGCTTCGACAAGCCACACTTCCAGAACCTGCAGTAGATGCGGAGTGCTCCTGACATGATGTCCTGCCTGACTTCTCAAGCCTGCATCTCCAGATGAAAGTTTTGCTATTGTGTTCCTCCTGTCCCTCAGCACCATCTGTTCTACCTTCAGTGGGGCCTGGCCTTGAGATACAAGAGAGGCCAACCTCATCAATTCAGTCTCCTACCAGGTTTGTGACAAATACACTGACTGGGCAGGAGTGTACATGTCTTTTTGTTAGAGATGTGACTATGGTTCCGGCCTCCATCCTGGCAGACAGAGGAGGTCTCAGCTCAGGATTCAGGAGGGCTCCACCTAGGAGACAGCTGTGAGCCAGTTCAGCAGGTAGATGCTAGGTGCCTAACCGTTTGTTTTTCGGAAGAGAATCGCTGAAGCACCCCTGCAAGGGAAGCCCATGTGATGTCTTGAACTTTGTTTTAATTAAAATAGGCAAGAAAAGCCCTTAGAAAGAAGAATTAGGAGAATGTCCATAATACTTTACTGCAGGGGTCTCCAAACTACAGCCCGGGGGTTAAATTTATCCTGCTACTAGACTGCATCTGGCCCACAGTTAGGGTCATGCTACCCTGTTATGCTGTCTTTTTCTTTCTTTTTCTTTCTCCAAGACAGTTTCTTGCTGGCCCACAGTTAGGGTCATGCTACCCTGTTATGCTGTCTTTTTCTTTCTCCAAGACAGTTTCTTGCTAGGACCACCGGCATGATGAACTTTCCCCAGCACTAAGAATGAACTTTCTCCATCCATACCTGCTCCAGCTCTGGCACTGCAGCTACACTGACTACAAAGCAGTAGATATGGAGTACTCCTGACCTGATGTCCTGCCTGACTTCTCAAGCCTGCATCTCCAGATGAACGTTTTGCTATTGTGTTCCTCCTGTCCCTCAGCACCATCTGTTCTACCTTCAGTGGGGCCTGGCCTTGAGATACAAGACAGGCCAACCTCGTCAATTCAGTCTCCTACCAGGTTTGTGACAAATACACTGACTGGACAGGAGTGTGCATGTCTTTTTGTTAGAGATGTGATTATGGTTCCGGCCTCCATCCTGGCAGACAGAGGAGGTCTCAGCTCAGGAGTCAGGAGGGCTCCACCTAGGAGACAGCTGTGAGCTAGTTCAGCAGGGAGATGCTAGGTGCCTAACCGTTTGTTTTTCGGAAGAGAATTGCTGAAGCACCCCTGCAAGGGAAGCCCATGTGATGTCTTGAACTTTGTTTTAATTAAAATAGGCAAGAAAAGCCCTTAAAAAGAAGAATTAGGAGAATGTCCATAATACTTTACTGCAGGGGTCTCCAAACTACAGCCCGGGGGTTAAATTTATCCTGCTACTAGACTGCATCTGGCCCACAGTTAGGGTCATGCTACCCTGTTATGCTGTCTTTTTCATTCTCCAAGACAGTTTCTTGCTAGGACCACCGGCATGATGTACTTTTCCCAACACTAAGAATGAACTTTCTCCATCCATACCTGCTCCAGCTCTGGCACTGCAGCTACACTGACTACAAAGCCAATGCAGGTGGGGGAGGAAGTTGAGAGCAACTGGGTTTCTCTATGATTTCCCCAGGCACCTGAAGCAGTGATCAGGTTGGATGTGCTGTACTTGGGTGACCCTGGTAGCCATCTTGAGTCACGCAGAGTCTTTTTAAGTCCCTGCCCCTGGGTTTTGGTACGTGACTAGTGTAGAGATAGGATACCCATCTGTCAGGGACAGCACTAGCGGTAGGGAGAGGTACCAGAGGAGTAGGGAAAGAGTAAGGCCTACTCTTCAGGAAGCTTCCCTTTGGGTTGGACCAGCCAGGCTGCACTCCGCTTCAGCTCAGATCCACATACCGCTGAACTGTTATAAGCGCTGAAGTCAGATGAGCCTCCCTGCTGGACCTGTTTGTACTGTTACTGGTTCTGCAATACACCGTTTTTGGCAATCCAGGACTCTGTGTGCTTTCTGCTGTTGCACCACGCTGCACCTACCCAACAAAGGGGTGGCATGATGGTCAAGCAGAGGGGAGACAAGCCATCTTTATTACCCTAGTCAAGGTTTTTACCCAAGTTCAAATAAATACTTCTCAACACATAAACACGTAAAAGTTCTACAGACACAATCTATAAAGTCCCTTCAATGACATTAGCAGTAGACTACACATAAAGCTACTGCCACATGTCAGTAGACATTACTGCCCATCCTGCACATTAGAGTACGGGGCCCCGCAGGGCCACTATTTTTATAAAGTGACATGGACAGTTAGATATACTGCCTACATCGTAAAGGAAGTAGCTGCTTTCATTGGGGATGTCATCTATAAATCACCCCAATGTCCTGTAAACCTGCCGCTGATGTAAAATGGAAAAAGAACCTCACCAGTGAAAAGCTCCCAAGCCCAATAAACGGTGGGAGAAGTCTGTATTCCTGCTCTAATGGTTGTGTTTTCCCATCCAATAAACCTTGAGTGATGGGCTGTTAATGGCTGTGGAGTATGGAATGCCGTGAGATGGCATGCTGTGTCACTAATGCACTCCGAGGAGTCTTGAATGGTCTACATGGAGGGGACAGGGCCGTATAACGCAGTATAATGCTACATTAAGTTCCAGAAGTTGACATAGCTGGATACTCTACCCAGGAAATAAAGATTCCCAGCCTGAAGGCCAAAGGCCACATCCTGGGGAGAAGTTTTTTTTTTTTGATAAGAAAAGGGAGAAAACTTCTTATCATTTATTTCAAAGACAAAAGAAAATCACACTTTCAGAAAGGTTATTATTACAAATGTAATAATGCTTTAAAGACTTTATTGCGATATTAAGGAACACAATGTAGCAGTGGACAACCTACACCTGAGCCCCACACCTTGCAGGAGACCTGAGGATGTTCCTTTTAGTCAAACAATCAGGTCCTTCATGATTTTCCCTGCTGAGTATAACTAAAGGCAAAAGCTTTTTTTAGCTTAGGAGAGAGTTGAAAGAGATTATACCCCCCCCCCCCACTTGTCAGTGTCCCGTTAGGGAGAATCACCCTCTCTACCTTTACCATTGTCACAGGAAGTGAAAGAAAATACCAAATTTCGAGTTGTCACTAAAACAGGAAAAGTGAGGTGTAATGCAGGTACAGATAAAGTATTGGGAGATGTAGGGGGTGCTGTGTTTGGGGTGGGGCAAGGATACAAGCAAGGTGTAATGCAGGTACAGATAGAGTATTGGGAGATATAGGGGGTGCCGTGTTCGGGGTGGGGGCAAGATTTAAGCAAGGTGTAATTCCAGTACAGATATAGTATTGCGATTTGAAGGGGGGCAGTGTTTGGGGTGGGGGCCGGGATACAAGTGAGGTGTAATGCAGGTACAGATAGAGTATTGGGAGATGCAGAATTTGGGATGGGGGGGGGATACAAGTGAGGTGTAATGCAGGTACAGATAGAGTATTGGGAGATGTAGGGGGGGCAGAGTTTGGGAGAGGGGCAGGGATACGAGCAAGGTGTAAATCAGGTACAGATAGAGTATTGGAAGATGCAGAATTTGGGGTGGGGTGGGGGGCGCAAGGATGCAAGTGAGGTGTAATGCAGGTACAGAGTATTGGGAGATGTAGGGGGTGCTGTGTTTGGGGTGGGGGTGGGCAAGGATACAAGCAAGGTGTAATGCAGGTACAGATAGAGTATTGGGAACTTCAGGGAGGGGGCTCTGTTTGGGGTGGCGGTGGGGGTGAGGGTAGGGATACAAGTGAGGTGTAATGCAGGTACAGATAGAGTATTGGGAGATGTAGAATTTAGGGTGGGGAGGGGCAAGTGAGGTGTAAAGCAGGTACAGACAGAATATTGGGAGATGCAGGGGGTGCAGAATTTGGGTTGGGGGGCAGGGATATGAGTGGGTTGTAAGGCAGGTACAGACAGAGTACTTAGAGATGCACGTAGTGTAGAGTGCTGGATAATGGGGAACACAGGGGTTATAGGGTATTGGGGGGTAATGGCAGGTGTTTGGGGTAGTGGGCAGGGCCATCAATAGTACTGAGGTGGGTGTGGCCTGGTCAGGTAAGCTGTATGGGGTCCCATAATTTTCTAATCATGGCCCTGCTCTGCATTCTTCCATTGTTATCTCAGGCGGCCCTCATAGTTTTTATCTTGGACTACAAAATGACTCGCTTGAATGCTGCAGAGACATGAGAGTGGGAATGGTTGAGTCGTTCAGCAAAAGATACCGGTCAGGGCTGACACCACTCACTGAAAAGAGTTGGTTTTATACCTTTGCATCATATATAAAGTGGAACTAAACCCTCCTATCCATTAAAGCCAAGGACAGAGATATCATAGCCTCTAAATAGATGTGCAGTTGCCATGGTGGTGCACATGTGACCAGATAATGGCCCCAGCCATTTCAAGACCTCAATGTTGGGTGAGAGCTGACATAAGCACACCGAAAACTGTTATCACCAGAGACATGCTTTGAATGTACTTCACATTGATGGGTTTAGTTCTGCTTTAATAGAAAAATAGACCCCCATACTGGACTTATCCAATCCTTTTGAATCTCTTCTCCTTCCACTACTCCACATGATTTAGTTGCTAGGGTAGTAAATCTCAGCAAAAAAGATCCTGAAGTCAGTTAAAAAGCTCATATTTTATTTATTGCATTTAATGATTAAAAAAAAAATCCATGAATAATGTTACATTTACCACTTGAAGGAACATTTTGAAGGATCTCTGCCAACTTTTTGCAGCCATCCAGTGACACGTCCATTAACCTTCAAGCTTCAAATTAGCTACATAATAGAAAAGACAACAAAACAAACTCCGGCAAAATTTCCTTTGCACACAACCATGAAATGAAGCCATCATATTCTGACAGGTTTATTCTGTGCGGGCGAAGACCACCGGCCCACACAGCGTGAAGTGCCCTTCACCAGAACGTTCTCAAAAGAGGAAAAATCCATTTCGAGAACGACGCTTCACAATGCTTCCTGAATGCAACTTCACATGGAACAATGAAGAAGGTATTTAAAAAAAAAAAAAATTCTTGGAGTGTTGGGGTTTTTGGGGGTCTTAAATGCATATGTGAACCTTCAAATCTCCGAAATTATAAAAGTGGATTGTTCCATGAGCTAGACAAAAAAACGTGAGAACGGGCTTCGTTTAGACACACGGGGAACATCCCGCCTCATACTTAACGGCCTTTCGATTTAAAAAAAAAAAACTAAATTAAAATAATTACTTTTTTTTAAATGATAAAAAAAAAAAAAAGAATATAAGGGACAAAAAATAAAATAAATGTATGAAATGACAAAGAAAATGAACTTCAACAAAATGGCAGTCCTCTGCACACAGACGTGGACTCCCAATCTGATCTGGGAGTGCAGTAAATAAAAGTCAGGGGGCATAATATCAACAGTGTGTGGGGGAGTCACTGACAGTCGATCCAACAGTGTCATGACCTGGGACACACTATTATGTATTAGATGGTCCTTAGATTAGGGTGATGAAACAAAACCTGTTCCGCTTTATATAAGATGTCCTATCAGAGTCCCCCTTTACACCATGACTACTCATCAGAGCCCCCCTTTACATCAGGTTCCCATCAGAGTGCCCACTAACATCAGTGTCCCCATTAGAGTGCCCCCTTATGTCAAGTGTCCCCATCAGAGTGCCCCATTACATCAGATCCCCATCAGAGTGCCCCCTTACAGCAAGATCTCCGTCAAAGTGCCCCCTTACATCAGGTGTCCCCATCGGAGTGCCCCCTTACAGCAAGATCTCCATCAAAGTGCCCCCTTACATCAAGTGTCCCCATCAGAGTACACCCTTACATCAGATGTCCCCATGAAAGTGCACCCTTACATCAGGTGTCCCCATCAGAGTGCCCCATTACATCAGATCCCCATCAGAGTGCCCCCTTACATCAGGTGTCCCCATCAGAGTGCCCCATTACATCAGATCCCCATCAGAGTGCCCCCTTACAGCAAGATCTCCATCAAAGTGCCCCCTTATATCAGGTGTCCCCATCGGAGTGCCCCCTTACAGCAAGATCTCCATCAAAGTGCCCCCTTACATCAAGTGTCCCCATCAGAGTACACCCTTACATCAGATGTCCCCATGAAAGTGCACCCTTACATCAGGTGTCCCCATCAGAGTGCCCCCTTACAGCAAGATCTCCATCAAAGTGCCCCCTTACATCAAGTGTCTACATCAGAGTGCCCCTTTACATCAGGTGTCCCCATCAGAGTGTCCCCTTACATCAGGATCTACATCAAAGTGCCCCCTTACATCAGGTATCCCCATCAGAGTGCCCCCTTACATCAGGTATCCCATTCAGAGTGCCCCCTTACATCAGGTGTCCCCATCAGAGTGCCCCCTTACAGCAAGATCTCCATCAAAGTGTCCCCTTAAATCAGGTGTCTGCATCAGAGTGACCCCTTACATCAGGTGTCCCCATCAGAGTGCCCCCTTACATCAGGATCTCCATCAAAGTGCCCCATTACATCAGGTATCCCCATCAGAGTGCCCCCTTACATCAGGTGTTCCCATCAGAGTGCCCCCTTTACATCAAGATCTCCATCAAAGTGTCCCCTTACATCATGTGTCCCCATCAGAGTGCCCCCTTACAGCAAGATCTCCATCAAAGTGTCCCCTTACATCAGGTGCCCCCATCAGAGTGCCCCCTTACATCAAGATCTCCATCAGAGGGCCCCCTTACATAAGTGTCCCTAAAAGAATCCCTCCTTACGCCAATTACCCTCATCAGAGTGTCCCCTTACATCAACTGTCTGGATCAGACTGATTCATGGATCAGTGGATGCACTCTCAGAGATCTGGGGGGACACAAGTAAAATCTGGGGGGACATATCCCACCCCAGCACCTCCTAGATCCAGCCCTGCTCCCTGTTGCATAAAGGTGAATAAGATGGGTAAAAGATGGCTTCATCTCCGGTTCTTCACTTGTAGAGAACTCCTCGGTCACGTTACGCCCTTTTCAGGGCTTAATCACAGAAACCTCTACGATTAAGACCCCAAAAAAGGGGCAAAACGTACCTGAAGCATCTGTGGGTAGATGACCACCATTTTGTTGCAGTCTACTACAGCCTGACCAGCCGATCCTGTTTTGCCCCAGTCTATTCACATGCTGATCTGACTGCCACAAGTTTGGGGGCATTCAAGTGGTACTGTTTTTATTGGTTTGGGCTACACAGACAAAGTCAACCACAAAACTCTATAAGAAATGAAACTTCTGATATGTTGCTGTGCAGAAAAGCTGAAGATCCAACCAGATCTGTATTCCAGCTATCTGAAGCCTACCGTTACACAGGCTATCCCCCCTTCAGTCTATTATGAATGCTGCTGCTAGACTCATACACCTTACCGACCGATCAGCGACTGCTGCTAGACTCATACACCTTACCAACCGATCAGCGACTGCTGCTAGACTCCTCCACCTTACCAACCGATCAGCGACTGCTGCTAGACTCATCTACCTTACCAACCGATCAGCGACTGCCGCTAGACTCATACACCTTACCAACCGATCAGCGACTGCTGCTAGACTCATCTACCTTACCAACCGATCAGCGACTGCCGCTAGACTCATACACCTTACCAACCGATCAGCGACTGCCGCTAGACTCCTCCACCTTACCAACCGATCGGCGACTGCTGCTAGACTCCTCCACCTTACCAACCGATCGGTGACTGCTGCTAGACTCATCCACCTTACCAACCGATCGGCGACTGCTGCTAGACTCATCCACCTTACCAACCGATCAGCGACTGCTGCTAGACTCCTCCACCTTACCAACCGATCAGCGACTGCTGCTAGACTCATCCACCTTACCAACCGATCAGTGACTGCTGCTAGACTCATCCACCTTACCAACCGATCAGCAATTGCTGCTAGACTCATCCACCTTACCAACCGATCAGCGACTGTTGCTAGACTCATCCACCTTACCAACCGATCAGCAACTGCTGCTAGACTCATCCACCTTACCAACCGATCAGCAACTGCTGCTAGACTCATACACCTTACCAACTGATCAGCAACTGCTGCTAGACTCCTCCACCTTACCAAACGATCAGCGACTGCCGCTAGACTCATACACCTTACCGACCAATCAGCGACTGCTGCCAGACTCATACACCTTACCGACCGAGCAGCGACTGCTGCTAGACTCATACACCTTACCGACCGATCAGCGACTGCTGCTAGACTCATCCACCTTACCAACCGATCAGCAACTTCTGCTAGACTCATACACCTTACCAACCGATCCGCAACTGCTGTTAGACTCATCCACCTTACCAACCGATCAGCGACTGCTGCCAGACTCGTACACCTTACTGACCGATCAGCGACTGCTGCCAGACTCATACACCTTACCAACCGATCAGCAACTGCTGCTAGACTCATACACCTTACCAACCGATCAGCAACTGCTGCTAGACTCATCCACCTTACCAACCGATCAGCGACTGCTGCTAGACTCATACACCTTAACAACCGATCAGCAACTGCTGCTCGACTCCTACACCTTACCAACCGATCAGCGACTGCTGCTAGACTCATACACCTTACCAACCAATCAGCAACTGCTGCTCGACTCATACACCTAACCAACCGATCAGCGACTGCTGCTAGACTCATACACCTTACCAACCGATCAGTGACTGCTGCTAGACTCATCCACCTTACCGACCAATCAGCGACTGCTGCTAGACTCCTCCACCTTACCAACCAATCAGCGACTGCTGCTAGACTCCTCCACCTTACCCACCGATCAGCGACTGCTGCTAGACTCCTCCACCTTACCGACCGATCAGCGACTGCTGCTAGACTCATACACCTTACCAACCGATCAGCGACTGCTGCTAGACTCATCTACCTTACCAACCGATCAGCGACTGCCGCTAGACTCATACACCTTACCAACCGATCAGCGACTGCCGCTAGACTCCTCCACCTTACCAACCGATTGGCGACTGCTGCTAGACTCATCCACCTTACCAACCGATCGGCGACTGCTGCTAGACTCATCCACCTTACCAACCGATCAGTGACAGTTGCTAGACTCATCCACCTTACCAACCGATCAGCGACTGCTGCTAGACTCCTCCACCTTACCAACCGATCAGCGACTGCTGCTAGACTCATCCACCTTACCAACCGATCGGCGACTGCTGCTAGACTCATCCACCTTACCAACCGATCGGCGACTGCCGCTAGACTCATACACCTTACCGACCAATCAGCGACTGCTGCCAGACTCATACACCATACCGACCGATCAGCGACTGCTGCTAGACTCCTACACCTTACCAACCGATCAGTGACTGCTGCTAGACTCATCCACCTTACCAACCGATCAGCAACTGCTGCTAGACTCATACACCTTACCAACCGATCAGCGTCTGCCGCTAGACTCATACACCTTACCGACCAATCAGCGACTGCTGCCAGACTCATACACCTTACCGACCGATCGGCGACTGCTGCTAGACTCCTACACCTTACCAACCGATCAGCGACTGCTGATAGACTCATCCACCTTACCAACCGATCAGCAACTGCTGCTAGACTCATACACCTTAATAACCGATCAGCGACTGTTGCTAGACTCATCCACCTTACCAACCGATCAGCAACTGATGCTAGACTCATACACCTTACCAACCGATCCGCAACTGCTGTTAGACTCATACACCTTACCAACCGATCAGCAACTGCTGCTAGACTCATCCACCTTACCAACCAATCAGCGACTGCTGCTAGACTCATACACCTTAACAACCGATCAGCAACTGCTGCTCGACTCCTACACCTTACCAACCGATCAGCGACTGCTGCTAGACTCATACACCTTACCAACCGATCAGCAACTGCTGCTCGACTCATACACCTTACCAACCGATCAGCGACTGCTGCTAGACTCATACACCTTACCAACCGATCAGTGACTGCTGCTAGACTCATACACCTTACCGACCAATCAGCGACTGCTGCCAGACTCATACACCTTACCGACCGATCGGCGACTGCTGCTAGACTCCTACACCTTACCAACCGATCAGCGACTGCTGCTAGACTCATCCACCTTACCAACCGATCAGCAACTGCTGCTAGACTCATACACCTTACCAACCGATCAGCGACTGTTGCTAGACTCATCCACCTTACCAACCGATCAGCAACTGCTGCTAGACTCATACACCTTACCAACCGATCAGCGACTGTTGCTAGACTCATACACCTTACCAACCGATCCGCAACTGCTGTTAGACTCATACACCTTACCAACCGATCAGCAACTGCTGCTAGACTCATACACCTTACCAACCGATCAGCGACTGCTGCTAGACTCATACATCTTAACAACCGATCAGCAACTGCTGCTCGACTCCTACACCTTACCAACCGATCAGCGACTGCTGCTAGACTCATACACCTTACCAACCGATCAGCAACTGCTGCTCGACTCATACACCTTACCAACCGATCAGCGACTGCTGCTAGACTCATACACCTTACCAACCGATCAGTGACTGCTGCTAGACTCATCCACCTTACCAACCGATCAGCGACTGCTGCAAGACTCATACACCTTACCGACCAATCAGCGACTGCTGCTAGACTCCTCCACCTTACCAACCGATCAGCGACTGCTGCTAGACTCCTCCACCTTACCAACCGATCAGCGACTGCTGCTAGACTCCTCCACCTTACCGACCGATCAGCGACTGCTGCTAGACTCATACACCTTACCAAGCGATCAGCGACTGCTGCTAGACTCATACACCTTACCGACCGATCTGCGACTGCTGCTAGACTCATACACCTTACCAACCAATCAGCGACTGCTGCTAGACTCATACACCTTACCAACCGATCAGCGACTGCCGCTAGACTCCTCCACCTTACCAACCGATCAGCGACTGCTGCTAGACTCATACACCTTACCAACCGATCAGCGACTGCCGCTAGACTCATACACCTTACCAACCGATCAGCGACTGCTGCTAGACTCATACACCTTACCAACCGATCAGCGACTGCTGCCCCTCTCTTCCAATCCCTCCACTGGCCTCCACTCAGTGTCCTCCACCCCTCTCTGCCAATCCCTCCACTGGCCTCCACTCAGTGTCCTCCACCCCTCTCTGCCAATCCCTCCACTGACCTCCACTCAGTGTCCTCCATCCCTCTCTGCCAATCCCTCCACTGACCTCCACTCAGTGTCCTCCACCCCTCTCTGCCAATCCCTCCACTGACCTCCACTCAGTGTCCTCCATCCCTCTCTGCCAATCCCTCCACTGGCCTCCACTCAGTATCCTCCACCCCTCTCTGCCAATCCCTCCACTGGCCTCCACTAACCCAACGTATAAAATTCAAAATACTAACCACAGCTTACAAAGCCATCCACAACACTGCCCCTAATATTTTGCAAATTGTGAGGAAGACCAGTAACGCGGTCTATTTCAGGAAACAAAAGTCCTGGTTGTCACCATCACAGAAGGCGAGGAGAAACCTTTCAGTGGGGACATTAGTTCTGGAAATAACTGGGTAAAAAGGACTTTCCTAACCTCAAAGAGCTTAACAAAATAGTTCAAACCATTTCTTACTCCAAGAAAAAAGAATGTTTTGGCCTCAGATATACTTTAACCTGGAAATAACTTTCAAAGAGTAAATGTTAATGTTCTAGAGATGTCCTCCAAGGACTCTGGACCAGAAGCCCTCATGAACAGAAACTGTACTTTTTTTTTTTAAGTAATATTTTTCAAATTGTGATGAAGACCAGCAACACGGTCTATTTCAGGAAACAAAAGTCCTGGTTGTCACTATCACAGACATCGTTTCTGGAAATAACTGCAGATGTTCTCCAAGGATTCTGGACCTGCTGCCCTCAGGAACAGAAACTGTTTACTTTTTTACCTTTTTTGTTTCCTTACTTTTTCTTTTTTTAAACAGAAACGGTTTACTTATTTTTTTTTTTTTTTAATTAATATTTTGCAAATTGTGATGAAGACCTGTAACATGTTCTATTTCAGGAAACAAAAGTCCTGGTTGTCACTATCACATAGGGCGGACTGACAACTCATGGGGCCCCCAGGCAATGGGGGATCATGGGGCCCCTGTGTCCTTGCCCAAACTCAAAAAAGCCTATGAAAAAGGTACCAGGGGCATCTCATGGGGCCCCCTACTGACCCTGGGCCCTCGGGCAGTGCCGGAGTTTCCAAATGGTCAGTCCGCTCCTGACTATCACAGAAGGTGAGGGGAAACCTTTCAGTGGGGACATCAGTTCTGGAAATAACTGGAGATGTCCTCCCAGGACTCTGGACCCGCTGCCCTCAGGAATAAAAAAAAAAAAAAGTAAGGAGAAAAAAAAAAATAAGGAAACCGTTTCAAGTAATATTTTGCAAATTGTGATGAAGACCAGTAATGTTCTATTTCAGGAAACAAAAGTCCTGGTTGTCACTATCACAGAAGGTGAGGGGAAATCTTTCAGTGGGGACATTGGTTCTGGAAATAACTGGAGATGTCCTCCCAGGACTGTGGACCTGCTGCCCTCAGGAACAGAAACTGTTTCCTTTTTTTTTTTTAAGTAATATTTAGCACATTTTGATGAAGACCAGTAATGTTCTATTTCAGGAACAAAAGTCCTGGTTGTCACTCTCACAGATGGTGAGGGGAAACCTTTCAGTGGGGACATCAATTCTGGAAGTAATTGGAGATGTCCTCCCAGGACTCTGGACCTGCTGCCCTCAGGAATAGAAACGGTTTCCTTATTTTTTTTTTCTCCTTCCAAAAGTCCTGGTTGTCACTATCACCAGGGGCGGAATGACAACTCATGGGGCCCCCAGGCAATAGGGGATCATGGGGCCCCTGTGTCCTTGCCCAAACTCAAAAAAGCCTATGAAAAAGGTACCAGGGCATCTCATGGGGCCCCCTACTGACCCTGGGCCCTCAGGCAGTCCCTGAGTTTCCAAATGGTCAGTCAGCCCCTGACTATCACAGAAGGTGAGGGGAAACCTTTCAGTGGGGACATCAGTTCTGGAAATAACTGAAGATGTCCTCCCAGGACTGTGAACCTGCTGCCCTCAGGAACAGAAACGGTTTCCTTATTTTTTTTTTTTAATTAATATTTTGCAAATTGTGATGAATACCAGTAACATGGTCTATTTCAAGAAACAAAAGTCCTGGTGGTCACTATCACAGAAGGTGAGGGGAAACCTTTCAGTGGGGACATCGGTTCTGGAAATAACTGGAGATGTCCTCTCAGGACACTGGACCCGCTGCCCTCAGGAACAGAAACTGTTTCCTAATTTTTTTTTCCTTACTTTTTTTTTTTTTAAGTAATATTTAGCAAATTTTGATGAAGGCCAGTAACATGTTCTATTTCAGGAAACAAAAGTCCTGGTTGTCACTATCACAGAAGGTGAGGGGAAACCTTTCAGTGGGGACATTGGTTCTGGAAATAACTGGAGATGTCCTCCCAGGACTGTGGACCTGCTGCCCTCAGTAACAGAAACTGTTTCCTTTTTTTTTAATTAATATTTTGTAAATTGTGATGAAGACCAGTAACGTTCTATTTCAGGAAACAAAAGTCTTGGTGGTCACTATCACAGAAGGTGAGGGGAAACCTTTCAGTGGGGACATTGTTTCTGGAAATAACTGGAGATGTCCTCCCAGGACTCTGGACCCGCTGCCCTCAGGAATAGAAACGGTTTCCTTATTTTTTTTTTCTCCTTCCAAAAGTCCTGGTTGTCACTATCACCAGGGGTGGAATGACAACTCATGGGGCCCCCGGGCAATAGGGGATCATGGGGCCCCTGTGTCCTTGCCCAAACTCAAAAAAGCCTATGAAAAAGGTACCAGGGCATCTCATGGGGCCCCCTACTGACCCTGGGCCCTCAGGCAGTCCCTGAGTTTCCAAATGGTCAGTCCGCCCCTGACTATCACAGAAGGTGAGGGGAAACCTTTCAGTGGGGACATCAGTTCTGGAAATAACTGGAGATGTCCTCCCAGGACTCTGGACCCGCTGCCCTCAGGAATAAAAAAAAAAAAGTAAGGAGAAAAAAAAAAATAAGGAAACCGTTTCAAGTAATATTTTGCAAATTGTGATGAAGACCAGTAATGTTCTATTTCAGGAAACAAAAGTCCTGGTTGTCACTATCACAGAAGGTGAGGGGAAATCTTTCAGTGGGGACATTGGTTCTGGAAATAACTGGAGATGTCCTCCCAGGACTGTGGACCTGCTGCCCTCAGGAACAGAAACTGTTTCCTTTTTTTTTTTTAAGTAATATTTAGCACATTTTGATGAAGACCAGTAACATGTTCTATTTCAGGAACAAAAGTCCTGGTTGTCACTCTCACAGATGGTGAGGGGAAAAGTTTCAGTGGGGACATTGGTTCTTGAAATAACTGCAGATGTCCTCCCAGGACTGTGGACCTGCTGCCCTCAGGAACAGAAACTGTTTCCTTATTTTTTTTTTTAATTAATATTTTGCAAATTGTTATGAATACCAGTAACATGGTCTATTTCAAGAAACAAAAGTCTTGGTGGTCACTATCACAGAAGGTGAGGGGAAACCTTTCAGTGGGGACATTGTTTCTGGAAATAACTGGAGATGTCCTCCCAGGACACTGGACCCGCTGCCCTCAGGAACAGAAACTGTTTCCTTATTTTTTTTTCTTACTTTTTTTTTTTAAGTATTATTTAGCACATTTTGATGAAGACCAGTAACGCGTTCTATTTCAGGAAACAAAAGTCCCGGTTGTCACTCTCACAGAAGGTGAGGGAAAAAGTTTCAGTGGGGACATCGTTTCTGGAAATAACTGGAGATGTCCTCTCAGGACTCTGGACCTGCTGCCCTCAGGAACAGAAACTGTTTCCTTATTTTTTTTTCTTCCTTTTTTTTTTTTTTAAGTATTATTTAGCAAATTGTGATGAAGACCAGTAACGCTTTCTATTTCGGGAAAATCTGTAATTCTCATTTTCTCCTCTAAAACGAAAACAGTCTTGCAGGTAACCTCAGTAGTATGAGGTCACTCCACGTCTTCTCTTCTTGCCTAGCAAGCATCTCCAGCCTTCGCCTAATGGATCCAAGAATGCATTAGAAACTCAACACCGATGTACTACTAATAAAAGCAGCCCTCGGAGACGGCTCACGTTACCGAATGTAAAAAAAAGCAATGTACCTGACAACGCAGGCTTTAAACACACTATTCGGCGGTGATAAGGCACATCACATGTCTGTGGATCAAATGCTAATCCGTACAAACAGCCATTTATAGTCACGGCTACTTCTAAGCATTGCCAGCGAGCTTGGCTGCCAAAATAATAGGCGAGGAACACGTCAAAGGGTTCCTTACTATTCATGAATGCAGGCAGTTGACTGATTCACAACCTGGCCCTGGAAGGTGCCAAGAATGTTAAAAAAAAAAAAAAAAGGAGCAAAAGTTTCCAACTCTGATAGAGAGTTAACAAGGATTTATGAGGCGCTTGTATTACAGGGAAATCCTCCCCGCCGATTACAATGCCATTAGTTACTGTGTGGCTTTTCTAGAGCTGCCACCAAGCCTACACTGACCTCTTTGTTGGGCCTTCTAAGTTTGCACACCCTTTTCTCTGCACCTACAATGCAGGCGGCATCATTTCTCACTGTGGAGCTGCTGAAATGCATATCCGCTGTACTGACGATGCTGCTGTAGAAATTGTACTTCAAAGTAACAAAACATGAACCAAAGAAGAGCTATTTCCGTACTATAAAGCAGCCCTGCTCAACCTTTTTGTCCCCGAGGAACCCCTAATTTCAGGGGCTGCAGAACCCTTACTAAAACCAATTCATTGGGGGTCAGTGGGAAAAATACCCCTTATGTTGGTGGTCAGTGGGAAAACGCCTCTTACGTTGGTGGTCAGTGGGAAGAATGTTCGTTACATTGGTGGTCAGTGGGAACATGCCCCTTACATTGGTGGTCAGTGGGAACATGCCCCTTACATCGGTGGTCAGTGGGAAGAATGTTCGTTACATTGGGGGTCAGTGGGAAAATGTCCCTTACATTGGTGGTCAGTGGGAACATGCCCCTTACATTGGTGGTCAGTGGGAAGAATGTTTGTTACATTGGTGGTCGGAGGGAACATGCCCCTTACATTGGAGATCAGTGGGAAGAATGTCCCTTACATTGGAGATCAGTGGGAATAATATCTCTTACATTGGTGGTCAGAGGGAAGAATGTCCCTTACATTGGGGGTCAGTGGGTAGAATGCTCCTTACATTGGTGGTCAGTGGGAAGAATGTCCCTTACATTGGTGGTCATTGAAAAAAATGTCCCTTACATTGGTGGTCAGTGGGGAAAATGCTCCTTACATTAGTGGTCAGTGGGTAGAATACTCCACTGAGGGTCAGTGGGATGTATGTCCCTTACATTGGGAATGAGTGGGAAGAATATCCCTTACATGGGTGGTCAGTGGGAAGAATGATCCTTACATTGGTGGTCAGTGGGAAGAATGTTCCTTGCATTGGTGATCAGTGGGAAGAATGTTCATTACATTGGTGGTCAGTTGGAAGGATGTCTCTTACATTGGTGGTCAGTGGGAAGAATGTTCCTTACATTGGTGATCAGTGGGAAGAATGTTCCTTACATTGGTGGTCAGTTGGAAGGATGTCCCTTACATTGGTGGTCAGTGAAAAGAATGTCCTTTACATTGATGATCAATGGGAAGAATGTCCCTTACATTCGTGATCAGTGGGAAGAATGCCCCTTACATTGGTGATCAGTGGGAAGAATGCCCCTTACATTGGTGGTCAGTGGGAAGAATGTCCCTTACATTGGTGGTCAGTGGGAAGAATGTCCCTTACATTGGGGGTCAGTGGGAAGAATGTCCCTTACATTGGTGGTCAGTGAAAAGATTGTCCCTTACATTGGTGGTCAGTGGGAAGAAAGTCCCTTACATTGGGGGTCAGTGGGAAGAATGTCCCTTACATTGGTGGTCAGTGAAAAGATTGTCCCTTACATTGGTGGTCAGTGGGAAGAATGCTCCTTACATTGGTGGTCAGTGGGAAGAATGTCCCTTACATTGGTGGTCAGTGGGAAGAATGTCCCTTACATTGGAGGTCAGTGGGAAGAATGTCCCTTACATTGGTGGTCAGTGGGAAGAATGTCCCTTACATTGGTGATCAGTGGGAAGAATGTCCCTTACATTGGAGGTCAGTGGGAAGAATGTTCCTTACATTGGGGGTCAGTGGGAAGAATGTGCCTTATATTGGGGGTCAGTGGGAAGGATGTCCCTTACATTGGTGATCAGTGGGAAGAATGTCCCTTACATTGGTGGTCAGTTAGAAGAATGTCCCTTACATTGGTGATCAGTGGGAAGAATGTCCCTTACATTGGTGGTCAGTGGGAAGATTGTCCCTTCAATTGGTGGCTATTGGGAAGAATGGCAAAAAAACACTTGCAAAAACAAGTGTAACTAGGCAAAGAGAGCGCCAAAGGAAAAATCCTAAGGGGTCCAAAGTCTTTATTGTACAACTGCCTACAACAGGTACGGCAAAAGAGAGCCACCAGATTTCAGGAGCCACACAATCCCCCTTCATCAGGTTTGGGTGAAAAGGCAGAATGTTAAATGGACTCAAAAATACTTCTAAGTAGACTGATCCGCAGGCACCAGCATTGATTGCTGCTTACATCCTCTGCCTGGAACACACAGCAGCCATATGGCATACAGGGCAGGCCGCCTAACCCCAGCACCTGGAAAAGGCAGCTGGCTCAGTCACTGAGGACCAAGGTGGCGGCGTGGGACATGGGCTACGGGCTATAACACTGGTGGCTTGCAGCCGGATAACGCTGGATCTGCTGGACAGGTGAGTATGTGAATCAAAGACAAGTCATCATACTATGTAAGGGGGGCCTAAAGGGAAAAACATGTAGGTGGGAGTGACGTTCTCCCATTAAAGGTCTGAATGACCTGAAAATGACTTCTTAAATGCATCTGGAGAGCTATTTTTTAAGAAAATTAACACAAATTGGCAAATATGATAAACAACGGGCACAAAAGCTTTCCTTTTTTACACCTAAAAAAATATTAAATGGTTCCCTCTAAGGTGGTCTTTGCACCACAAATTTCCAATGATATTATCCTTAGCTAGGAACACAAATATTATCCTTTCCTGACCCCAATTCTCCATCTTCATCTCATCATTGAAGTCCAACTATCACATCCTTGGCTGAACACTCAATCATCTTCCCGCTTTCATCTCATTCTGACCTGAGGTCTCCATCATCATCATCCACCTCTCTTCCTGACCTGAGCTCTGGATCATCATCTTCTGACTATCTCATCCCGGCCCGGGATGTGCCTCATTGCTCTCCAGCTATTTTCTTCTTCCTTGAGCTTTCCATCATCAACCCACCCTCCTCATAGCTCTCACCCTGCATCGGTGTAATCCCACCATTTCATTCTTTAGCAGAACTCTCCATCATCATTAAACACTCTTACAGACCGGAGTTCTTCATCATTAGCCTCTGAACTCTCCTGTCCTGGAGCGAGGTCCGCATCACTGACTTGAACCATCTCATCTTAAGCTGAGCTCTCAATTCTCAGCCTGGGCAGAGCTCCTCATGGTTATTACGTCCAAATGAACGGAGTATCGAGCTCCAATTATGTAATTCAGAGCTGATCTCCCCTTCGCTATGCTGTAACTACCTCATCATGAGCTGAACTTTGTCCGGCTAGAATTTAATTAGAAAATCTGAAGCTAATTCCAGCTCTATAATCCTGAGCTCTGCTTGGCTGAAAAATTATCTCAGCCTGAGATGAGCTTTGCATGTTAAAACTACACCTAATTCAACCTCACCTTCTCCACATCTGCAGACCCCAACCATCTTACTTACATCATTCAAATCCAACTTCCTGAGTTGAAGAGATGTGAGATTATGTTGTAGATCTCTATTCATTTACTACATGCTCGCTTTTGACATCCTATAGTTGCCCCAGCACTGGAGTTGATCCAATCAGTGGCGGAACTACCAGGGTTGCAAAGGTCGCACTGTAACTAGGCCCACTGTGGAGGTGGGTCAAGACAGCAGGAAGGGTGCCAGTTGCAGAGCATATGAAAGGGTCCTGCTGTGGGACCATAATAAAGGGCCCAACAATGGAAGTAAAGGGCCCCGGGATCAGTAGGAAGGGCTAGGCCCAGAGGGAAGGGGGGGCTTTCATGGTTCCTTGCATTGGGGCCCTGAAGTGTCTGGTTGCGCCTCTGGATCCATTCTACATATGTCACTCAAGGATGTACTCTGCCTCATTCTATGTCTATTCTTATACTTAAATTCTAGATTAGGGGTCCCCAAACAATGGCCTGGGGGCAAAATCCAGCCTGCTGAAGGATTGCATCTGACCCACAGCTAGGGTCAGGTTCCCTGGTTGCGCTGTCTTTCTCCAAGACAGTTGGTTGCTAGGACTGCAGGCATGATGCACTTGCTACAGCACTAGGATGAATCTTCCTCCATCCATACTTGCTCCAGCTCCAACTCCAGCAGCACACAGAAGGGAAAAACCAGCAATGGAGTGTTGAACAAGGGAGTGTGACAGTTGATATCATACACTCACTGGTCATTTTATTAGGTCCACCTTGCTAGTGCCAAGAAACCCCCCACACCATTACACCACCACCAGCCTGAACCGTTGATACAAGGCAGGATGGATCCACCACGACACCACCACCACCAGCCTGAATCGTTGATACAAGGCAGGATGTATCCCCCACACCATGACACAACCACCACCAGCCTGAACCGCTGATACAAGGCAGGATGGATCCACCACACCATGACACCACCACCACCACCAGCCTGAACCGCTGATACAAGGCAGGATGGATCCACCACACCATGACACAACCACCACCAGCCTGAATCGTTGATACAAGGCAGGATGGGTCCACCACACCATGACACCACCACCACCAGCCTGAATGGTTGATACAAGGCAGGATGGGTCCACCGCACCATGACACCACCACCACCAGCCTGAACTGTTGTTACAAGGGAGGATGGGTCCCCCACACCATGACACCACCACCACCAGCCTGAACCGTTGATACAAGGCAGGATGGATCCACAACACCATGACACCATCAGCCTGAACCGTTGATACAAGGCAGGATGGATCCACCACACCATGACACCACCACCAGCCTGAACCACTGATACAAGGCAGGATGGATCCACCACACCATGACACCACCACCACCAGCCTGAACCGTTGATACAAGGCAGGATGGATCCATGCTTTCATGTTGTTTACGCCAAATTCTGATCCTACCATCTGAATGTCGCAGCAACCAGTCTGCCCATTCCCCTCTGCCCTCAGACATCAACAAGGAATTTTCCTCCACACAACTGCTGCTCGATGGATATTTTCTCTTTTTCGGACCATTCTCTGTAAACCCTAGAGATGGTTGTGTGTGAAAATCCCAGTAGATCAGCAGTTTTTGAAATACTCAGACCTGCCTGTCTGGCACCAACAACCATGCCATGTTCAAAATCATTTAAATCCCCTTTCTTCCCCATTCTGATGCTCAGTTTGAACTTCAGAAAGTCGTCTTCACCACGTTTAGATGCCTAAATGCATTAAGTTGCTGCCATGTGATTGGCTGATTAGCAATTTGTCTTACCAAGCAACTGAACAGGTGGAGCTAATAAAGTTGACCTGGATGGCTCCAAGACTCGAACACTTCTATTAGGATTTCAGACTAGTATAAATGCCTCCAACACATCCATCAGCTTATTTGTTAGCCCCAGGATTATACAATAATGGCTTTTCAGCATTTGTAAGAATTCCACTTACTTGTCTTAATCTTTTGTCTTCAATAGAATGTTATGTACGGTATGTGGTTTATTAGGGGCCACGGTCTAATCTAATGTAATTAAATGTAACAGTCACCATGGGCATGGCCATCAAAACACTATGCCACAATCGGTTCCTTTCTAAATAAATCAACTTCCATAAAATCTCATCATCATCATCCAACAAGAAAATAATGAACTGAGTTTCACCCCATTCTTGTCATTCTTCAAACCTCACCAATGAAAACCAAAAATGGCATCCAATGAATAACATCCTTACCACAAACTAAGCATTTCTTCATTAAATACCTCAACAGGCAATGATGGGCCACCCCATTCCAATGTCTTAAAAAGCTTACTATCCATCATGAATTGGGATGTGCATCGGTGAATATGAATGGGTGGGCTTTATTTATTTCATTGATTTTTATTACAGCATCAAATGCTTCAGCACACTTCATAACACACAAATCATTCAAACACAAGTGCATGTACTATGGCCAATCTGGTGGAAGCCAATGATCAAATAAGTATGTGGTAGAAAGTTGGGAGAATTCATACAAAGAGGTGAACAAACTCCATGCAGTGGCAGTTGATTAGCCAGTATACATGCTGGGGCCTACGTAGATCAACTGAAGCAAGGCTGGTTGGAGACCTATGGCCCATGGTCTGACTCACACTCTGTGGCCCACTAGGCTTTTGTCAGTGGGCTAACACTTTACTTTACACCTAAGCTGTAGGAAGTCAAAGGCCGCACCACAAACTCAGGCCCAAACACAAGTCAGTCAAAGGTTTCCCAACGTGTGGTCCAGACAGGGGATCAGGCTGTCTTCACCCAACATCCAGGGCTGCTGTTAGAAACCACAGGGCCCCATACAGCTAACCAGACAGGGCCCCCCAAACCACGGGGTCCCATACGGCCAACTTGACAAGTCCCTCCCCCCCCTCATTCCCACAAGAAAACACTGTTTACTATGCTTTAATTCTGAATGAACACAGTGATTGATTGGTACCAATCACTCATTGTGTTTATTCGGGAAAGGAAAGGGCTGGTAAAGGTGACATATTTACCAGACCCTTCCCCCACTCTCCATCCTGAAGGATCCTATTGTGTGCTTGCAGCTGTCAGTGGGAATGAGAGGGCGGAAACTGGCAACATTACAGGGGTGGGGAAACAGGGGGAAATGTTTGGTGCACAGGGAGGGTGATGGGTGCACCGGGGGTGGGGCAATTATTGTAACCAATTCCCTGTATGACTCTCTCTGCAGCAGCTGAAAGCCAGCAGGAGAGAGAAGCCAGCTTTCAGATGCTGCATACAGGGGATCAGTTCCAGTAATTGCCCCCCGCCATACCGACCACCCTCCCTGTGCACATCCAATTCACCCAGCTGCCTAGGCCCCTCTGCTAGCCTGGCCCCATACAGGAGGACTGGTGGTACCCCCTTATCTACAGCCCTGCCAACATCTACCAATCCCCTGACTGAGCCAGTCTGTACACTTCTTGTCCCCGAGGTATAGGCCACCATTCACACCGATGAATGAACAAGGCTCAGTTTACTTTTTGCAGGAACCTTTCTGTTACTTGTGCAGCAGGAAACATAGTGGTTCATACAACATGGTCATTAGTGGTGCAATTCAACATAGCATTCAATAATCCAAACACCATGGCTCCATCATGCATGGCTGGTGAGACATGCCCACACTATGATTCCCTCTGATAGAGTTCTCCAGCTTTCTGGCTACCCACAACTTTTTACCCCAGAGAAACCCTTGAAATAATTTTTAGGTGTCGGGGAACCTCTGCTAATCTAATTCATTGGTGGGTCTTTGGGAAAATTCCCCTTACATTGGTGACCAGTGGTAAATGTCCCCAAAATGGCAGTTGTCAGAATGCAACACTTATAGACAGATAAAGAAATCAATGGTGTAATTCCGCTGGCTGTGCCAAGTGGTGTTGGCCCTGGAACCTTCCATCAAATGGTAGGTAAATCGGCCACAGCTCAAGGAACCACTAGCAACCTCTGTAGAAACCGTAGGGGCTCAGCAGACCCCTGGCTGAGAATGGATGCTCCATGGGGAATCTAATTCACATTTCTAAGAGGAACAGTCTTCACACTGCCACAGAGTCTTGGATATATGTATAGTCCTACACTGTCTACTCTTCCTTCTTCACTCAACTTTTTTTGACTCCATCCTCCTCCTTGCAATGTTTCTATCAATTGGACAGAAAGTTGGAACCTCTCTTGGGGAACTAGCAGATATTAACCCTGTCCCCAAAAAGGGCTGTACTGGAATCTGAAATCAAAGCACCCAATTTTAAAGGGGTACAAGAGTCAATGCGTTTCGGGGGCCACACGTCACCTCCTACATCAGGGCTTATGGAAATTGTATGAAGAAAGAACAAACAGAGGGTGCACAGGCCTAGTGCATTACCATAAAAAATGTTTAATAGGAAACAAAGTAGGTGTTGTACTCACAAATGACAATAAAGTCAAGGCACGTCATAAAGGAACAGCTGGGTCAACACCGCACTGAGTAACAGTCCGCAATAGGGAGTGTAGACATCCAATAGGCTGACGCGTTTCGAGGACTTGCCTCTTCCTCAGAGCCATTGTGACATATGAATGTGTTATGTTACCAAAAAATGATCTCAGTAATGTTCTGCAACTGGTTTCAGCTACTCAACATGGGCTGTAACGAGGTCTTACAGCTCAATTTACTAAAGGCAACCTGACTGTTTACTTTACAAGGGAATTTACCTTTGCCTGAGAGCACACGTGTCAAACACAAGGCTCAAAGGCCAAATCCGGTCAGCCAGGCCATTTCATTTCATGTACCTCTCTTGCAGCTGTGGTGACCCCTCATCTCTGCCCCCACCTAGTCTCAGCAGTTGGCAGCAGAGAGGAAGACAGAACCTCTCCTGCAGATGCTGCACCTTTGTGTGAAGCTGCAGACCTCCCCAGTCTCCTCCTTCCCTGATCTCAGCATTCAGCAGACTCCAGCAGCTGACTCCAGTCCTCCTCTGGTCTTCCTCCAGACCCTGCACTTTCTGCTTTCCAGATCCACCCCAGTTTCTTCCTGGGAGCAGCACAAGGTAATAAAGGGGTGCACTGTGATTTAAGTGAGTGTGAGGGACTCTTGACGTCTGATGGGGGGGGCTCTGGACATCAAGTCTTACAGATACAACCAGCCCTTTAATGGCAGCCATAATTTTGATGAGGCCTACGATGAAATTGAGTTGAACACCCCTACCTTAGTGGATGAAGCCAGGCTCTACTGACTTCCTCCTATCACGAGCAAACAGAGATACTTTTTTGATTTTCTCCTATCCAAGTCAAAATCAATCCTACTGCGTCAATGGACAACTGCACCAAGGGCCACAGTGCTGCTAGGTAACAGTGTATCAAAAGTGTAAATTCTTGCCTAACGCTGTAAAATTGAAGTAATGTAGGCACTACAGAGAGGTCGGCTCAATTAACATGATAACGGTCCAATATTCTGCCAAGAATGGCCGGCGAGGCACAGCTTGATTTTCTCCGTCGAATGTGATCGCTGTGTGAGATTACCGGGACACCGAGGTATTAGGAAGCAAAGTGGAGAGAAGGAGTGAGTTGAAACAAAAGTGCTTGTTATTTCTGGCAAAGTCCCCAGTCTGCTGAAGAATTTCAAACAAAAGAAAGCTACAGTGGTTTGGAAATCAGAATGACATATCTCCCGACGTTCTCCAAGACTTCCAGAAGAGGAGAAAATAGACCGAGCAGCTAAAACTCACATGTTGAATATAGATTTTAGGGGGGAGGTGTTAAAAAAACGTATCAATTTGTCTTCAACCAACTGAATGAGATCTGCGTGACGTAAATATTTAAATTAATTAACCTCTCGGCGACCGTGTAACACGTATGTATGGCAGCAAGAAAGGTGGGCTTTACCGCCCAGTCATGCATTCATGGCGGTGGAGGTTGTGTGCTGAGAGCACGCTTCAGGCTGGCCCAAGATTATGCAAAACCCCAAAAGCATTGTATATTTTCTTAAAGCAGGCACCCTAGAGAATAGAATGGCGGTAGTTCCAAATTTTTTTTAAGGTTTTTTTATGAAACACAAAAACAAAATCAGTAAAAAATACACTAAAGTTTATTTTAGAGCAGATAAATGCAATAAATGACACCTTTTTGCTCAAATATAAAAGATTAAGTTGGGCCGAGTAAAGAGACGCCCAACATGTTACGCCTCAAAACTACGTGCACTTGTGAAACTGTGACAAACTTCGATACTCAAGATTTTCCACAGGTGATGCTTTAAAAGCTCCTACAGGTCATCAGTTTAGATTTATAAATGAATAATGGGCCAAGAACTGTTGATCTCACTCTGGCGTGTGCGGCAATTTCTAACACATGAGGTGCTATTAAAATTTTCATGAATAGGCACCCCCGGTGTGCGCATTTATGTTGGTACATGTGTATATATATGGGGGTGGGGAAATCAAAAATTTGGGGGGAGGGGGGATTTTAAATGCTTGGGTGTAACTCTCATTTTTAACTTTTTTTTTCCCATCACATAGAGGACAAAAAGTCCCCTTTGTGATGCATTTTTTGTTGACAGGTTCTCTTTAAAAGAACCCTCTTATCTCACCTATCCTTCAGTGAAGGTAATAGAGTGCAGATCGCACTTCATTACATTCTTCCCCAGCCATATGTGTAAAACATCACTTCTGGGTCATTAACAGGATCACCCTCCCCTTTACCTGGCAGGACCCACCACGCTGGTCCTGGGTTCGCTGATGAGTGGTTGGACCTTTTTTTTGGGAACTACAGGAACATCCGTGGAGGATAGAGAAGCTTGGTTCAGAAGATGGACATTGAAATGAGAACAGAATGACCTTTTATTTCCCATTGGGACCTGACCATGCCTGACCTACCCATCAAGTGGGAGAAGACTGACACCTGATCCCGGAAATGAGAAAACTGCCAAAAACAGTAATCCTGGATACCAAAATGGATGCTCTCCTAAAGGGGAGGGGGGACATTTTATGGATCTACAGGAACATCTGTGGAGGATAGAGGAGATGGTCCAGAAGACTGACAGTGAAAGGAGGACACACCAACCTTTTACCTACAATTGGGACATGGCCATTTATGACCATCACCGCAAGAGAAAAGACCAACTCCCAATCCCCGGATCCCTAGAAACCAGAAAATGAAAAAAGCAGTAATGCTGGCTCCCACAACAGACTTTCTGCTACAAGGGGGCATTTTATGGATCTACAGGAACATCTGTGGAGGACAGAGGAGCTGGGTCCAGAAGATGGACATTGATTGATGCAATGAGGACAGACTGACCTTTTATCCTCTATTGGGACCTGACCATTCATGACCTACCCAACACACTGGGGAGAAAACTGACTCCAATCCCTAGAAACTGGAAAACTGCAGAGAGTAGTCATCCTGGATCCCACTACAGACGCTCTGCTACGGGAGGACACTTTATAGATCTATAGGAACATCTGTAGAGGATAGAGCAGCTTGGTCCAGAAGATGGATATTGAAAGGAGGACAGACCAATCTTTTATCTCCCATTGTGACCTTACCATTCATGACCTACCCATCACATGGCAGAAGACTTACACCCAATCCCAGAAACTTGCAGAAATCAGTAATAATGGATCCCACAAAGGGGACATTTTATGGATCTACAGGAACATCTGTGGGGGACAGAACAGCTAGGTGGACAACGATTGATGCAATGAGGACAGACCGACCTTTATCTCTGAGACACACTGCTACAGGAGGACACTTTATGGATCTACAGTAACATCTGTGGAGGATAGAGCAGCTTGGTCCAGAAGATGGACATTGAAAGGAGGACAGACCAATCTTTTATCTCCCATGGAAACCTGACCATTCATGACCTACTCATCACATGGCATCACTCATCACAATCCCGGAAACTTGCAGAAATCGGTAATAATGGATCCCACAAAAAGGACATTTTATGGATCTACAGGAACATCTGTGGGGGGCAGAACAGCTAGGTGGATAACGATTGATGCAATGAGGACAGACCGACCTTTTACCTCCCAGATGCTCTGCTACAGGAGGACACTTTATGGATCTACAGGAACATCTGGGGAGGATAGAGCAGCTTGGTCTAGAAGATGGACATTGAAAGGAGGACAGACCAATCTTTTATCTCCCATGGGAACCTGACCATTCATGACCTACTCATCACATTGCAGAAGACTTACACCCAATCCCGGAAACTTGCAGAAATCGGTAATAATGGATCGCACAAAAAGGACATTTTATGGATCTACAGGAACATCTGTGGGGGGCAGAACAGCTAGGTGGACAACGATTGACGCAATGAGGACAGACCGACCTTTTATCTCCCAGACGCTCTGCTACAGGAGGACACTTTATGGATCTACAGGAACATCTGTGGAGGATAGAGCAGCTTGGTCCAGAAGTTGGACATTGAAAGGAGGACAGACCAATCTTTTATCTCCCATCGGAACCTGACCATGGCCAACCCAACACACAGGAGAATCCCTGGCAACCGGAAAACCGCACAAAGTGGATGCCACTACAGATGCTCTCCTATAGGGAGACAGTCGCAAGCTTCTTTACAAACCAAAATCAAAGAAAGACGCTCCAGAGAAGAGAGACTCCAACCACGACAAAGCAGATGTTCAGCTGACAAACAGATGTTTGCCACTTATTACTGGATGCCAACGTGATCCTAGCCTCTCGTCTCTCATTGAGCTGAACCTGACTTCTGGATTGTAAAAAAAAAAAAGAAAAATTAAAACTACAATAAAAAATTTCCAGCTTTTTAGGTGCTTTTAATAACCTTGCCGAGGAATGCAGACGCCGCAGCCAGCCAGGATTCTCAGGAGGAGCACTTTAACGAGTCTTAGCCTCCAGCTAAATTTACAGACCCCTGCTGGGGCAGTAATGAGATCAGAGCAGCTGACAATGAAGGCATACATTACAGGGGATATGTGAGAGCGTGTTTGTGTTTAGGCATTCGCCTCTCTACTGGTTATTACACCTACTTCACATGTCCATTCTACAACCTGCTATCCCTCGTAAATAACTGAGTGCAACCGTACCGCCGGAATCCTGCAGGAGCCGGTCAATGCAAACTCAGCCCATGGTAAAGAATTGACGATCAGTAGATCCAGTGGCACAGGCATCTAAAAGTATATGCAAAATGTAACTTTTTGTAAATGTTTCTTTTCCACAAAAGTAGTGACTGGTCCTCACCCCTCTTCGCTGAGCCTTTTTAGGTGACCCTACACTATATAATCTGATTGTACGACTTCCATTAGATCTACCATCACCTGGAACTACCAGGGTCGCAAAGGTTGCCCTGGCATTCCACCACCATGTAGGGGCTTCAGGATGGCAGGAAGGGGACCTATTAGAGAACATGTGAAAGGGTCCCACTACGAGACCATAAAAAAAGGGCCCCGTGACGGGAGTAAAGGGCCCCTCAGAATCAGTGGAAAGAGCCCCTGGCCTTGAGAGAAGGGCCCTGGGACCAATGGAAAGGGTCCCGGGACTGATAGAAAGGGCCCTAGAATGGGGGTCAGGGTGGCCCTTCATGGTTTCTTGAACCAGGCCCTGAAGGTTCTAGTTAGGTCTCTGCCTTGGCGCAAGATTCCCTCTCCCTCGGACAAGATTCCCTCTCCCCCGGACAAGATCCACTCTCCCCCGGACAAGATTCCCTCTCCCCGGACAAGATCCACTCTCCCCCGGACAAGATTCCCTCTCCCCCGGACAAGATTCCCTCTTCCCCGGACAAGATTCTCTCTCCCCCGGACAAGATTCTCTCTCCCCCCAGAGAAGATTCCCTCTCCCCCAGACAAGATTCCCCCTCTCCCCGGACAAGATTCCCTCTCCCCCGGACAAGATTCCCTCTTCCCGGACAAGATCCCCTCACCCCCGGACAAGATTCCCTCTTCCCCCGGACAAGATTCCCTCACCCCCGGACAACAAGATTCCCTCACCCCCGGACAAGATTCCCTCTTCCCCCGGACAAGATTCCCTCACCCCCGGACAAGATTCCCTCTCCCCCGGACAAGATTCCCTCTCCCCCGGACAAGATTCCCTCTCCCCCGGAAAAGATTCCCTCTCCCCCAGACAAGATTCCCTCTTCCCGGACAAGATTCCCTCTCCCCCCGGACAAGATTCCCTCTCCCCCGGACAAGATTCCCTCACCCCCGGACAAGACTCCCTCTCCCCCAGACAAGATTCCCTCTCCCCCGGACAAGATTCCCTCTTCCCCCGGACAAGATTCCCTCACCCCCGGACAAGATTCCCTCTCCCCCTGACAAGATTCCCTCTCCACCGGACAAGATTCCCTCTCCACCGGACAAGATTCCCTCACCCCCGGACAAGATTTCCTCTCCCCCCGGACAAGATTCCCTCTCCCCCGGACAAGATTCCCTCTCCCCCGGACAAGATTCCCTCTCCCCCGGATTTTCAAGGGCTCACCGGTCACCACCAGAATCAAGATGCTTTCCAAGGCTTGGGCCCCTCTCTCTGGGTGAACCCATTCCAGGACGCCCTGCCCTTCACAAAGAAAAGAGAACTCTCCCCGAGGCTCCCGCCGGCATCTCCAGGATTGATCGAATTGTCGCACTGGATGCCACGAGTTGCCCGTCTCCTCCGCTTCGGGTTCAGAGATCTGATTGGATACTAGTTGGATGGATTGTTTAAGCATGTGGTCCAATGACATAGTGGCCATAGACTCTTCGACAAAGGATCGATTTTTTTTTTCCCAGTCAATCTCTTCTGATGACACATTTGATTGAAGTGCCACACATGGGGAAGTCGATTTCGATCGATAGTTAAGATACGATCATAAGCTATCGGATGCACCATTTTCATGATCTACCAAAAGACGATCATATTCGCGAACAATGTATCTCAGCTGTACCGATTGGTGGAAAATGACCGAGTTTATCACCCTGCCAATCACATCTATTGTGGCTACCATACAACAGATTGTGTAGAGGTTGTATCATCAGATTGTATAGTGTATGGTCAGCTTTAGTCAGAGGCTGCCCATCGCATTAGAAGCCAATAAGGAGGATAAGATCGAAGATAGACTTTTACAAGAAAAGCTCTGATATCGATTTCCTTCCAGCTGCCTATTCGCTCAGTTTCTGGCAGGACCAGTAGATATTGTTTTGCGCACGTAGAACAGATAACACAAATAAGAGACGTTCATCGGTGGGGTTTGCATACACTACAGCTGACGTTTACTCATATTTTACCTCCCCCCCCATCAACATGCTTTCTGTTTTCATTCCATACCTTAAGATACGATGATGCCATCACTAGGTCTCTGTGTTTCTCTACGCAGTGCAGACAGATTGTGGCTGGTGGGAGGGGCCAGCAGGGTACATTGCTTCCTGTAAACATCACAGCACCCTGGCTTAGTAATCCTAATCAGAGCCCTCATCCCTAATGCAATCGGTGAGGGCGTGGCTAGTATGGTGGCTGAGGCCATTCCTTAACATTGGACTCCTATGGTCGGTTGAGCAGCGTTCATCCCTTCACGGGTCTTGGGAGGAGTTATGCAAATATTACACTGCCTTAATGGGTGGGTGCCAGTGTGGAGGAGTGGCAGTGCTATTTGCATGCCACCCTAGATAGCGTCCAAATGCCAGGTTGAGCTTCCATGATTGAAAGAACTGAAATCCAATTAATGAAAGGGGCGGGGCCAGAGATAGTCAGGCTGGGGAGGAAAGAGCGAGATTCGGGGTCTCCAAACTTTCTAAACAAGGGCCAGTTTACTGCCCTTCAGACTTTAGGAGGGCCGGAATGGATTGTAGTCAGTGGAAGGTGGGGAATAGGAGGAATAGTGTCCAGTCATTGGTGTCAGTGGGAGGAATAGTGCCCCATCATTGGTGTCACTGGGAGGAATAGTGGCCATTCATTGGTGTCAGTGGGAGAATAGTGCCCCATCATTGGTGTCAGTGGAAGGAATAGTGCCCCATCATTGGTGTCATTGGAAGGAATAATGCCCCATCATTGGTGGCATTGGAAGGAATAGTGCCCCATCATTGGTGGCATTGGAAGGAATAGTGCCCCATCATTGGTGTCAGTGGGAGGAATAGTGCCCCATCATTGGTGTCAGTGGGAGGAATAGTGTCCCATCATTGGTATCAGTGGGAGGAATAGTGCCCCATCATTGGTGTCATTGGAAGGAATAGTGCCCCATCATTGGTGGCACTGGAAGGAATAGTGCCCCATCATTGGTGGCATTGGAAGGAATAGTGCCCCATCATTGGTGTCAGTGGGAGGAATAGTGCCCCATCATTGGTGTAAGTGGGAGGAATAGTGTCCCATCATTGGTATCAGTGGGAGGAATAGTGCCCCATCATTGGTGTCAGTGGGAGGAATAGTGCCCCATCATTGGTGGCATTGGAAGGAATAGTGCCCCATCATTGGTGTCAGTGGGAGGAATAGTGTCCCATTGTTGGTATCAATGGGAAGAAAAGTGCCCTATCGATGGTGTCAGTGGGAGGAATAGTACTCCATTGATGATGTCAGTGGAAGGAAAAATGCCCCATCGATGGTATCAGTGGACAGAATAGTGCCCCCTCATTGGTGTCAGTGGGAGGAATAGTACCCCATCATTGGTGTCAGTGGGAGGAATGGTGCCCCTTCATTGGTGTCAGTGGCAGGAACAGTGCCCCATCATTGGCTTCAGGGGAAGGAATAGTGCCGCATCATTGGTATCAGTGAGAAAAATAGTGCCCCATCATTGGTGACAGGGGGAGAAATAGCGCCTCATCATTGGTATCACTGGAAAGAATAGTGCCCCATCATTGGTGTCAGTGGGAGGAATAGTGCCCCATCATTGGTGTCAGTGGGAGGAATAGTGCCCCATCATTGGTGTCAGTAGGAGGAATAGTGCCCCATCATTGGTGTCAGTGGGAGGAATAGTGTCCCATCATTGGTGTCAGTGGGATGAACAGTGCCCCATCATTGGTGTCAGTGGGAGGAATAGTGTCCCATCATTGGTGTCAGTGGGAGGAATAGTGCCCCATCATTGGTGTCAGTGGGAGGAATAGTGTCCCATCATTGGTGTCAGTGGGGGGAATAGTGTCCCATCATTGGTGTCAGTGGGAGGAATAGTGCCCCATCATTGGTGTCAGTGGGAGGAATAGTGCCCCATCATTGGTGTCAGTGGGAGGAATAGTGTCCCATCATTGGTATCAGTGGGAGGAATAGTGCACCATCATTGATGTCAGTGAGAGGAATAGTTCCCCATCATTGGTGTCAGTGGGATTGAATCGTGCCCCATCATTGGTATCAGAGGAAGGAATAGTGCCCCATCTTTGGTATTAGTTGGAGGAATAGTACCTAATTGTTTATATCAATGGGAGGAATGGTGCCCCATCATTGGTGTCAGTGGAATGAAAAATGCCCCATAGTTGGTGCCAGTGGAAGAAATAGTGCCCTGAGGGCCAGAGAGAGTCAGGCAGTTTGGAGACCACTAAGCTAGATGATGCTGGATGTCCTACAGCCTGGAAAGTAGGTGGCTTCTAGTGGACTTGCACATGCAATTTTAAGGTTTGACACATTGGGTATCTACCTACTCGGCGCAACCTCATCTTTTATACTTTACCAACAAATTCGGTAATTTTTTGCGTGTACCCTAAAATTAACTTAAGTTTATTTTTTTGTGAAATGTTGCATTTCCTAAACCGCTTCGCTAATATTGTGTGTAAAAAAATTGGAACTACCACCATTTAATTCTATAAGGGTGTCTGATTTCAGAAAATATATGGATTTTTTTTTTTTTGGGGGGGGGGGGGGATTTATATAATCTTCAGGCCTAAAATGATTGTTTGAAAAAAAAAAAAGCAGAAACGGCTCTGGCAGCGAAAGGGTTGCGTCTACAACAGAAGAAACTGACCGTTTCTGGGTGGCCACACCACCACTCGCCCCACCCTCCTACCAATTAACCTCCAGACAGGTGGACTTCAAATCGAAGCATCTGGTGCATGTGGCCTCCCCTGGGGCTCCCACTCTACTGGGTGGAACAGTTCAATAAGTGAGGACACCAAGCACGGCCTTCACTTTGTTCAGCCCCACACCCTGAACTCCCCCTCCTCTCCAGCTCAGCGAAGCGGTGAAGCGTGGGTGCTTGTGCGTATGAGCCCTCATAGTCACATCAACTGCAAGGTCATAGTTAAAAGCATAAATGACTGTAAATGCAAGATGTAACCGGCCCACATTCCAGCTGTCATATTTTTAATGCAGGCGGCAAAATGAGGGAAAATATTTAACTAGTTGCCACGGACAAAAGTCTTTATTGTCCGCTCTGTTCCTTCGGTAGTGTTAAAGAACATAATACATTAGGAGAACGTGCTGGTGATGCCAATCAGGTATTGAAATGGAGATGTTAGGCCTCTATGTCATTTGGTGCCGAGTTGTACTAGCTGCCGTTTTGGGCTGAAAGGTGACAACTGGTAGATTTCTGTTGAGGTTAGCGAACAAAAATGGATAAATATCACTCCCCACTGAAGTTTTTCTACATTTAAAGGCCTTGTTACCACATATGGCAAAGGGATGGTCAAAACTGGCAATTGATCGACATTTTTAATGTGTCTTATTAGCACTTCAGGCTTTTGTAATATAGATGTGTTTGTTGTCTAACTGGGTGGAGTCTTCTTTTACATTAATGTGTGGACACCTTTAGGGAGGTAACTCAATCACTGTAGGAGTTATGGAATTTGGATTAAGGTTGAGAGTTCGAGACATAAGAAAGTTTAGCTCGAGATGTGTGTTCCTCAAACTCCTCTACATACTGTTTAAGACTTGACCATTTATGACTGGGCCTCATTGGAAGTCATTGGAATTTGGATTAAGGTTGAAGGTTCGAGACATAAGAAGGTTTAACTCGAGATGTGTGTTCCTCAAAGTCCTCTACATACTGTTTAAGACTTGACCATTTACGACTGGGCCTCATTGGAAGTCATTGGAATTTGGATTAAGGTTGAAGGTTCGAGACATAAGAAGGTTTAACTCGAGATGTGTGTTCCTCAAAGTCCTCTACATACTGTTTAAGACTTGACCATTTACGACTGGGCCTCATTGGAAGCCATTGGAATTTGGATTAAGGTTGAAGGTTCGAGACATAAGAAGGTTTAACTCGAGATGTGTGTTCCTCAAACTCCTCTACATACTGTTTAAGACTTGACCATTTACGACTGGGTCTCAGTGGAAGTCATTGGAATTTGGATTGAGGTTGAGAGTTCGAGACATAAGAAAGTTTAGCTCTAGATGTGTGTTCCTCAAACTCCTCTACATACTGTTTAAGACTTGACCATTTACGACTGGGCCTCATTGGAAGTCCTTTGTTCTTATTAGTCCTCCAGGTTTTATAATAATGGTGTGTTTGTTGTCTAACTGGGTAGAGTCTTTGTTTACATTAGTGTGGACACTTCGGAAGGTAACTATCACTGTAGGAGTTACTGAATTTGAGAAGTTGAGAATTTGAGACATAAGAAACTTTAGCTCCAGATATGTGTTCTTCAAACTCCTTTACATACTTGACCTTTTACAACAGGGCCTCATTAGGAGTCCTCTGTTCCTATTAGCCCTCCAGGCTTTGTGATATTGGTGTGTTTGGTGCCTAATTGGGTAGAGTAGTCCTTTCGGAAGGTAGCCACTTTTAGGAAGATAACTGTCACTTTGGTAGTTATGGAATTTGAATTAAAGTTGAGAATTCCAGACGTAAGAAAGTTTAGCTCCATATGTGTGTCCCTCCTCTACGGACTGGTTATGTCCTGACCACTTATGACAGGGCCTCATTAGAAGTCCTTTGTTCTTATTAGCCCTCCAGGCTTTGTGATATAGGTGTGTTTGGTGTCTAATTGGGTAGAGTAGTCCTTTCGGAAGGTAGCCACTTTTAGGAAGATAACTCTAATTCAAATTCCATAACTCCCACAGTGATAGACTTATCTTCCTAAAAGTGGCTACCTTCCTAAAGGACTATTAGTGTGGACACTTAAGAAGGTAACTCTATCACTGTAGGAGTTATTGAATTTGAATCAAAGTTGAGAATTTGAGACATAAGAAAGTTTAGCTTCAGATATTTGTTCTTCAAACCCCATCCTATTAGCCCTCCAGTCTTTGTGATATAGGTATGTTTGGTATCTATCTGGGTAGAGTAGTCCTTCACTTTAATGCACCCACTTTTAGGAAGGTAACTCTATCACTGTAGGAGTTATGGAATTTGAATTAAGGGTATTAAAGTTGAGCTCTAGATGTGTTCCTCAATCTCACATACAGGCTGTTTATGACCTGACCATTTATGACAGGGTCTCATTAAAATTCCTTTGTTCTTATTAGCTCTCCAGGCTTTGTAACAAATGTTTGTTGTCTAACTGGGTGGAGTCATCTTTTACATTAGTGTGGACACTTTTAGGACGGTAATTCAATCACTGTAGGAGTTATGGAATTTTAAATAAAGTTGACAATTCGAAACATAAGAAAGTTTAGCTCCAGAGGTATGTTCCTCAATCTCCTCTACATACTGTTTATGGCTTGACCATTTATGACATTAGGGGGTTTATTTACTAAAGCTGGAGAGTCCAAAATCAGACTCCCTTCTGCATAGAAACCAATCAGCTTCCAGGTTTCATTGCCAAAGCTTCATTGAACAAGCTGAGGTTAGAAGCTGATTGGTTTCTATGCAGAAGGGAGTCTGATTTTGGACTCTCCAGCTTTAGTAAATAAACCCTGAGATGTCCTTTGTTCTTATTAGTCCTCTAGGCTTTGTGATATAGTTGTGTTTGCTGTCTGAATGGAGTCTTCTTCTACATTGGTGTAGTCCCTTTTAGGACTCTATTATTGTAGGAGTTATGGAATTTGGGTTAAAGTTGAGAATTTGAGACATATCAAAAGTTAGCGCTAGATGTGTGTTCCTCAAACTCATCTACAGACTGACTTTATGACTTAACCATTTACAACAAGGCCTCATTAGAGGTTCTTTGTAGACCGTGGCTAAGTGAGGTTTATGATGCTCTACAATTGAATGTATCAACTAACATGACAATTGGTAGATTTGTGGGAAAATGGAGCTGTCTGGTAAATATCATTTCTACAATTTAAGGCCTCGTTCACGCATACGGCAAAGGGGCGGTAATAACAGGCGATTGATCCAAGTTTTGTCCTATTAGCCCTCCAGGTTTTGTGTAGGTGTGCTTGGTGTCTAACTGGGTAGAGTAGTCCTTTACTTTACTGTGGCCACTTTCAGGAAGGTAACTGTATCAATGTAGGAGTTATGGAATTTGAATTAAAGTTGAGAATTCAAGACATAAGAAAGTTTAGCTCCAGAGGTGTGTTCCTTAAACTGCTCTACACACTATTTATGACTTGACCATTTACGACAGGGTCTCATTAGAAGCCCTTTGTTCTTAATAGCCCTCCAGTCTTTGGGATAATGGAGTGTTTGGTGTCTAAGTATCTTTTTTTACATGAGTGTAATCATTTGTAAGAAGGTAACTCTATTATTGTGTGAATTTGGAATAAAGTTGAGAATTCAAGACATCTCAAGTATTGCCTAAAGGCAGGCAGCTTAGGAGACAACCGAACAGATTGGGGTAAGGGGTTGCAGAGGATGGAAGAAGTTCTGCAGAATTCCCAGGAGTGGATCATGGGAGGAGATGAAGAGGGAGCTTGAAAGTAGGAGGTCTTGGGAGAAATGGACAATTTGGGTGATATGTCACCGGGTCAGAAAGAAGTCCTTGTTAGTAGACTTGTCTGGGATAAGAACTCAAATCATCAACAGGAGGACAAGTTAGTAAGCCAAACAAATAACATTTTCAGAGGACTCTTTTGGCTTTTACTCTCATGAACAAGTTTTTTTAATTTTTTTTTTTTTTATTGAAAGCTGATGGAAAGTTTACAAAAGTGCCAAGTATATAACCAGCATGAAAGATGTAAAAAGCCTGCTGGTAACTCAAATGTGCCAGCAACCACACAAAACTAAAATTTCAGGATTGGGTTGATCAGGCATTTCAAACATTTAGTTCAGAAAAAGTCCTGAGATGTTTATAGCAGCTTTCTCAACCTTTTTTCTGTCACGGCGCCCTTTAAAAGTATGCAAAATCTCGAGGCCCCCCCTAGTCTAAATTGTAAACAATGTAAATGTTAGTTATCAATGGGAAACCGGAGTCTGGGACGATGCACACAACTGCCTTGATGAAATTAACTTCACATCAGAGGTCACCCCATCACATCAGAGGTCCCCTCATCACATCAGAGGTCTCCTCATCACATAAGAAGCCCCCTTCACATCCGAGGTACTCTCATCACATCAGATCCCCCCTTCACATCAAAGGTACCCCCATCACATCAGAGGTCCCCTCATCACATCAGAGGTCTCCTCATCACATAAGAAGCCCCCTTCACATCCGAGGTCCTCTCATCACATCAGATCCCTCCTTCACATCAAAGGTCCCCTCATCACATCAGAGCCCGTCTGCACATCAGAGGTCCCTTCATCACATCAGATGTTCAGCCATCACATCAGAGGTTCCACCATCACAGTAGTGGCCCCCACATCTTGTCAGAGGTTCCCTCCTCACATAAGAAGCCCCCTTCATATCCGAGGTCCCCTCATCACATCAGAGCCCCCTCAACATCAGAGCTCCCCCATCACATCCAAGGTCCCCTCTTCACATAAGAGCTGCCCCAATGCATCAGAGCCCCCCTTAACATTGGAGGTCCCCCAGGGGTGGACTGACAACTCATGAGGCCCCCGGGCAATAGGGGATCATGGGGCCCCTGTGTCCTTGCCCACACTAAAAAAAAGCCTATAAAAAGGTACCAGGGGCATTTCATGGGGCCCCCTACTGACCCCGGGCCCTCGGGCAGTGCCCGAGTGCTCGAATGGTCAGTCCGCCCCTGAGGTCCCCTCATTACATCAAAGCCACATCAGGTTCCCTCATAACATCAGCGTCCTTCCATCACAACAGAGGTTCCCTCATCACATCAGAGGTTACACCTTCACATCAGAAGTCCAACATGACATCAGTGGTCCCCTAATCTCATCAGAGTCCACCCTTCACATCAGAGGCCCCCATAATGTCAGAAGCCCAACTCTCACATCAGAGCCCCACCTTCACTTAAGAGATACCCCAAACACTTCAACCCACCCACTCTGCATTGAAGTCCCTCTCATACATCAGAGGCCTCTCATCACCACAGTGTCCCCTCCATCACAGAGTCATAGGCCCCATCACATCAAACCCCCCATACATGAGAGCCACTCATCTCATCAGAGTACCCTCATGATAGACCTCCATCCACCTCTGATCCAGGGCAAGCTGGACTTTATGCTAGAGGCACCCCCAGCAGAACACAAAAAGAACCCAAAATATCTTCATCACCCCAGTCGAGAAACACTGGCTTATACTACGATTCCACGTATGTTACTAAAAATCACTTTTTTCCCCATTAACCAATGCCTTACATGTGCCCCATGGCCCTTTAAACACTGCAAACCATTGCTTAAAAAAAAAAAAAGGTAATTGTTCACATCTGGCAAGGCAAACTCCAAATTTGGAGCTCCGTAGCTATAAACGCTCCTTTTTTTTACACTTGGACGTAATGTGTCGGAGTCAGCGCCATAAACCTGCGTCTCCCATTAGAGTTACGAGGCTCAAAGCGGCAACTTTAACGGACTTCCTCAAGGTCGCCCTTCACGAGTGTTAAAGTGAAAGTCGCTCAGGTGATTACTAGTTAACAAGCTCCGATGGAAGTGAACCGTGACCTCCAGATAAATACGTCTGCTGGCGTTACGGCGGAGACGTGTTCCAATGTCAATCCCTTGCAGATGTAGTCCGAGGCCTGCAGGAAAATCCGTTTGCATCTTTAAACATTTGCATTTCTGGTTAAAAGAGCCGGAGAAGTGGCGAGGCCGAGGGGATCTCGGGGAGCAGTTAAATTGTTTGCTGCCTTTCATGTGAATACCATGTATATTCATTGAGCTCTGGGAAATGTTCGTTATTCAAACAGGCAATGGAAAGAGAGAGAGAGAGAGAGCGAGAGAAAAAAAAAAAAAAAAAAACCCACACCGCTCCTTTGGTTTTCAAAGGATGCTCTGATGCTCCAGTCGGAAAAGCTGTCATACTATCCCTCAAGCAAATGATCCAGAGAAGGGAAGATGAAAAAGAGAGGCGAACATCAGACGTAGGAACGGGTCGAAAAGGGAAGGGGAAAAAAGAGGAGACGGTGTCTAACAATCGGTCTGAGTGATGGCAAGGGGGGATTAGGCGCTATTACAATCGCGGCTATTTACGGATTTCATTCGGTTTGTGCGGAATAAATTCAACGCAAGTCTCTTGTCACAACGTACAAAGGGATTAGAGTGAATGCAGGAACGGAGACATCACGCATGATCTGAATAACAAAAAATTAACGGACCCTGAAAAGAACTGCTATCCTGTACAATGAGGACATGTAATATAAACTAATATGTAGAGTGGGGGGGGGGGCTGGATTAAAATTCAAGGTGGTCAGTAAAATTCTCTTCCAGCAGAGGCCCAAATCTCATGTTTATGTTATGACTGAGATATTTGTAGTCATAGTCTAATAAAAACTAGACACCCATCAGAATGACCTCTTATGATAGGTGCCCCCCATACATCAGGTGACCCCAGAGTACCCCCCTTAAATCAGGTGTCTGCAGAGTGCCCCCTTACATCAGGTGTCCTATCAGAGTACCTACCTTACATCAGATTTCCCCATCAGGGTACCCTCCTAAATCAGGTGTCCCTTTCCATTAGCAGTCCAAATCACAGTGCCCTATTACATCAGGCGTCCCCATAAGTGTGCTCCCTTACATCAACTGTCCCTAACAGGTGTCCCTATTGGAATGCCCTTTTACATCAGCTGTTCCCGTCAGAGTGCCTCTTACCTCTAAGTGTCCCCATCACAATGCCCCCTTACATCAGTTGTCCCCATCAGAGTGCCCCCTACATCAACTGTCCCCAACAGGTATCCACATTGGAATGCCCTCTTACATCAGTTGTCCCCATCAGTGTGCCCCCTACATCAACTGTCCCCATCAGAGTGCCCCCTTACATCAACTGTCCCCAACAGGTGTCCACATTGGAATGCCCTCTTACATCAGTTGTCCCCATCAGAGTGTCCCCTACATCAACTGTCCCCATCAGAGTGCCCCCTACATCAACTGTCCCCAACAGGTGTCTCCATTGGAATGCCCTCTTACATCAGTTGTCCCCATCAGAGTGTCCCCTACATCAACTTTCCCCATCAGAGTACCCACTTACATCAGTTGTTCCCATTAGAGTTTCCATTTACATCTACTGTCCCATTCAGAATGCCCTCCTAAAATCAGGTGTCCCACTCAGTGTCTCCTTACATTAGGAATCCCCATCACAATGCCTCCTTACTTCAGTTGTCCCCATCACAATGCCCCCTTACATCAGTTGTCCCCATCAGAGTGCCTCCTACATCAACTTTCCCCATCAGAGTACCCACTTACATCAGTTGTTCCCATTAGAGTTTCCATTTACATCTACTGTCCCATTCAGAATGCCCTCCTAAAATCAGGTGTCCCACTCAGTGTCTCCTTACTTTAGGTATCCCCATCACAATGCCTCCTTACATCAGTTGTCTCCATCAGAGTTCCCCTTAACATCAGGTGTCCAGATCAGAGTTCCCCCTTACATCAACTTCCCCATTCAGAGTTCCCCCTTACATCGAGTGCTCCCTTACATCAACTGCCCCATCAGAGTTTCCCCTTACATCAACTGCCCCATCAGAGTTTCCCCTTACATCAACTGCCCCCCATCAGAGTGCCCCGTACCTTTAAGCACCAGACAGGCAGAGGGTGGGAGCCTGGAGGTGAAGCTAGAATCTCTACTGGGGACTGGCTGCAAAGCTGATGATTGTACGATCGGATTGAAAGACAATGTTTCAGGACTGCACAGGGACCCTTCATCAGGCATTTGATAATCATAAGCTAAAGCTAAATGCTACCAGGCATGTGTGCACAAAGGGGCCAGCCACAGGGAATCATAAGACATGTACCCTCAATGCAGGAGACCACCTGACTGTTGCATGGAGGTTTTGGGAAAGCTCTGCAAAGAGACATGGAGCTATACGAGAGAAAGTCTTTGGGGCAAATTATTGGTTAAGGAACTGGAATTAATTCATAGTACTGTGCTTTTACAAGGGAAAAGGACTTTTACCGCCTAGGGCAGTGATGGCGAACCTTTTTGAGCCCGAGTGCCCAAAACTGCAACACAAACCAACTTTTTTATTTCAAAGTGCCAACACTGCAATTAACCACTTGCCTACCTGGATGCACTGACAGACGGCACTGATCGGTGGCACTGCTGGGCATCATTGATGGGTGGCACTGATGGGCAGCACTGATGGGCGACACTGCTGGGCACTGACAGGTGGCACTGCTGGACAGCGCTGACAGGCGACACTGCTGGGCACTGATGGGTGACACTGCTGGGCACTGATGGATGACACTGCTGGACACTGCTGGGCATCATTGATGGGTGGCACTGATGGGCAGCACTGATGGGCAACACTGCTGGGCACTGACAGGTGGCACTGCTGGGCAGCACTGACAGGTGGCACTGCTGGGCAGCACTGACAGGCGACACTGCTGGGCACTGATGGGTGACACTGCTGGGCACTGATGGATGACACTGCTGGGCATCATTGATGGGCGGCACTGATGGGCAGCACTGATGGGCGATACTGCTGGGCACTGACATGTGGCACTGCTGGGCAGCACTGACAGGTGGCACTGCTGGGCAGCACTGACAGGCGACACTGCTGGGCACTGATGGGTGACACTGCTGGGCACTGATGGATGGCACTGCTGGGCATCATTGATGGGTGGCACTGATGGGCAGCACTGATGGGCGATACTGCTGGGCACTGACATGTGGCACTGCTGGGCAGCACTGACAGGCGACACTGCTGGGCACTGATGGATGGCACTGCTGGGCATCATTGATGGGTGGCACTGATGGGCAGCACTGATGGGCGACACTGCTGGGCACTGACAGGCGACACTGCTGGGCACTGACAGGCGACACTGCTGGGCACTGATGGATGACACTGCAAGCAGTTAATCTCACCTCTGGCAGCGTCGGTGTGGCTTCCAGCCCAGCAGCTCATTCCCATTCATGCTGAACACGTTGCCCCTGGCCCCGGAGCAGTGTGGGAGCCTCTTCCTCTCTTCCGCGCCCATCCCCGGCTACATCACCCCTGGTGCCAGAGCCGCATTGGAGCCGTTTCCTCTCGTCCACGCCCACCCTGGCCCCAGAGACATGTGGGAAATGTAGTTTGATGGGGGTCCAGTGTGGACGAGATCTGGATGGCCGGTCCATGCGCGCTCATCATCTTCTTCCTGGCGTGCCGACTGAGATGGCTCTGCGTGCCATAGGTTCGCCATCACTGGCCTAGGGTTTAATACTAAATTAAAGAGCACTCCCCCTTTTTTTAACCACAGGGCAGTCAGGCTATACCTGCACATCCAGCCAAGTCACTGGGCAGTCCCACTGGAGCACTGCATGTCTGTGAAGGTTCCCATTTATCCAAGTCATGGTATTTCCAGTAGTAGTTGGTCACATTCTGGACTTGTTCTCTAATTTTACAGATGTTTCGTACCTTATCCAAGCCACTTCTTAAGTTCTACCCATAGGTGCCTTAGAAAAGCTACAAACATCTTCCAAATTACAGAACAAGTCCAACGGAATGTGACCTACTACCACCATAACTACGACTCACTGGAGCACATTTGTAGAACACGTTCTGATCTTCACACCTGTCAATCAGCAGGCTTACAATATATGACATTTGATCCAGGAAACATTAACAGATTTATAGCCAGGAACTGTAGAAGAACACAGCATCCCACACTGGTTGGTCAGTAATGTGTGAGCTGAAAAGGCATCAAGATGCAAGCAATGCATGCTTAGTAGTAGTTGGTCACATTCTGGACTTTTTCTCTAATTTTACAGATGTTTCACACCTTATCCAAGCCACTTCTTACGTTTTACCCAAAAGGTGCCTTAGATAAGCTATAAACATCTTCAAAATTGCAGAACAAGTCCAACGGAATGTGACCTACTACTATAACTACGACTCACTGAGGCACATTTGTAGAACATGTTCTGATCTTTACACCTCTCAATCAGCAGGCTTACAATATATGACATTTGACCCAGGCAACACTAACAGATTTATGGCCAGGAACTGTAGAAGAACACAGCATCCCACACTTGTTGGTCCAACAGAGTCCAACAGAATGTGACCTACTACCACCATAACTACAACTCACTGGAGCACATTTGTAGAACATGTTCTGATCTTCACACCTCTCAATCAGCAGGCTTACAATATATGACATTTGACCCAGGCAACACTAACAGATTTATGGCCAGGACCTGTAGAAGAACACAGCATCCCACACTGGTTGGTCAGTAATGTGTGAGCTGGAAAGGCATCAATATGCAAGCAATGAATGCCAGATCCAAAACACTGATAACGGCCTCCTCTGGTCTGCACGCTGGGTCCGCGTCAGTGACCGAAAGTTTGAAAGTACTGAAGCCAATATGTGGCCATCCACATCCACCCAAGTCACTGGGCAGTCCCACTGGAGCACAGTATTTCTGTGAAGGTTTCCATGTATTTCCAGTAGTAGTTGGTCACATTCTAGACTTGTTCTACAATTTTACAGATGTTTCGTACTTATCCAAGCCACTTCTTAATTTCTACCCAAAAGGTGCCTTAGATAAGCTACAAACATCTTCCAAATTACAGAACAAGTCCAACAGAATGTGACCTACTACTACCATAACTACGACTCACTGGAGCACATTTGTAGAACACGTTCTGATCTTCACACCTCTCAATCAGCAGGCTAACAATATATGACATTTGACCCAGGCAACGCTAAGAGATTTATGGCCAGGAACTGTAGAAGAACACAGCATCCCACACTTGTTGGTCAGTAATGTGTGAGCTGGAAAGGCATCAAGATGCAAGCAATGCATGCATAGTAGTAGTTGGTCACATTCTGGACTTGTTCTCCAATTTTACACATGTTTCGTACCTTACCCATGCCACTTCTTAATTTCTACCCAAAAGGTGCCTTAGCTAAGCTACAAACATCTTCCAAATTACAGAACAAGTCCAACGGAATGTGACCTACTACCACCATAACTACGACTCACTGAAGCACATTTGTAGAACATGTTCTGATCTTTACACCTCTCAATCAGCAGGCTTACAATATATGACATTTGACCCAGGCAACACTAACAGATTTATGGCCAGGACCTGTAGAAGAACTCAGCATCCCACACTGGTTGGTCAGTAATGTGTGAGCTGGAATGGCATCAAGATGCAAGCAATGCATGCAAGATCCAAAACACTGATAACGACCTCCTCTGGTCTGCATGCTGGGTCCACGTCAGTGACCGAAGGTTTGAAGGTACTGAAGCCAATATGTGGCCATCCACATATGGGGCCTTAATGTAATGGTTTACATTGTAATGCGATTAACACAGACTATAATCAAACATTTCCGAAAAGACTAATGCTCTCGTATGGCCAGTGGCAACACCATATGTCAGCTGAAAAGATTTTTGCAACAGGATGGAAAATCATTGTCTGCAGATGGTCATTTGGGACAGATGTTATCAATGCATTGGCTCATTCCACAGCAGCCATTCTCAACCAAGGTTCCTCCAGAGGTTGTTACGTGTTCTTTAAACTGTGATCAATTGGCCTCCCATCTTATGACGCCTGGCTCTGAGGCCAAAACCATTTGGCAGAACAGCTGCATGACACCAATAGGCTTTTCTTTAAGGTTCTTAAATTCCAGTGAGAGGTCCCCTATCATATCAGAGGCCAGCCAACACATCAGAGTCACCCCTTCATGTTAGAGGCACCCCTTTATGTTAGAGGCCTCCCATCACTTCAGTGTACCTTTACATGTATTTGAGAGTCCCCCCATTACATCAAAATCACCCCTATACATGAGAGCCCCCCTATACATGAGTCCTCCTATCATATCAGAGCCCCCTATCACAATGCCACCCGATCACACAGCCCCCTAATCACAGAGCTGCGTGGCTGAGGACGGGAGGTGGAGGAGGTCTGGTGGAGGCCCTGCATGCCACCTGCCTTGGATCGGAGTCGGCCGTCATCATCATAGCAAAGAATGATACCATGCGTCCTGGTCCTACAGCATCATTGCCTTCACCTTGGCAACTCATGACACTTATCCAGGGTAATGGAGAAAAGGATATTGAATGGACTTTTTAGACACAGAAACTCAGTGCCTAAAAAGGTCCATTCAATATCCTTTTCTCCATTATCAATTAATAGTGACGTGGCACTGTGGTATAAGTTGGGTCTGGACCTCCTACCACCTGATGGTCATCCCATTTTCTTTTTCTCAGGGTAAGCTGTGTCCCATGCTGGCTGCTCAACAGGGGAATCCAGACGGCGTCCTGGTTGACAAAAGCTGATCTAGAAGACACAAGTTAAGCTACAAACAATCTGGAACAAAGGTCAACCACATAAAAATGTAATTGCCTATTTTAGGGGTCTCCAAACTTTTAAAGCAAAAGGCTACTTTACAGATTTTAGGGGAGCTGGACTGTGATCAGTGTGAACAGAAAATGCCACGGCATCAGTGGTCATAAACAATGCCCCATCATTGGATTGAATGGAAGGAGTAGTGCTCCATTGTTGGTACCAATGGAAAGAAGAGTACCCCATTGATACTGTCGGTGGGAGTAATAGTGTTCCATCATTGGTTTGAATAAATGAATAGTGCCCCATCATTTGTGGCATTGGATGGAATAGTGCCTCATCACTGGTTTGAATGGAAGGAATAGTGTCCCATTGTTGGTATCAGTGGAAGGAATAGTGCCCCATCATTGGTATCAGTGGGAGGAATAGTGCTCCATCATTGGTGTCAGTGGGAGGAATAGTACCCCAGAATTGGTATCAGTGGGAGGAATAGTGTCCCATCATTGGTGTCAGTGGGAGGAATAGTGCGCCATCATTGATATCATTGGGAAGAATAGTGCCCCATTGATGATGTCAGTGAGAGGAATAGTACCCCATTGATGGTGTCAGTGGGAGGAATAGTGCGCCATTATTGGTATGAATGGGAAGAATAGTGCCCCATTGATAGTGTCCGTGGGAGGAATAGTACCCCATTGATGGTGTCAGTGGGAGGAATAGTGCCCCATCGATGGTATCAGTGGAAGGAATAGTGCCCCATAATTGGTGTCAGTGGGAGGAATAGTACCCCATCATTGGTATCAATGGGAAGAATAGTGCCCCGTCATTGGTATCAATGGGAAGAATAGTGCCCCATTGATGGTATTAGTGGGAGGAATAGTACCTCATAATTGGTGGCAGTGGGAGGAATAGTACCCCATAATTGGTGGCAGTGGGAGGAATAGTACCCCAGCATTGGTATCAATGGGAAGAATAGTGCCCCATTGATGGTATCAGTGGAAGGAATAGTGCCCCATCGATGGTATCAGTGGAAGGAATAGTGCCCCATAATTGGTGGTAGTGGGAGGAATAGTACCCCGGCATTGTTATCAGTGCGAGGAATAGTGCAGCATCGATGGTATCAGTGGAAGGAATAGTGCCCCATAATTGGTGGCAGTGGGAGGAATAGTGCCCCATCATTGGTTTGAATGGAAGGAATAGTGCCCCATCGATGGTATCAGTGGAAGGAATAGTGCCCCATAATTGGTGGCAGTGGAAGGAATAGTGCCCCATCATTGGTTTGAATGGAAGGAATAGTGCCCAATTGTTAGTATCAATGGGAAAAATAGTGCCCCATCAATGGTATCAGTGGGAGGAATAGTGCCACATCGATGGTGTTAGTTGGTGGAATAGTACCCCAAGGGCCAGATAAAGGCAAGACAAAGGCCACATCCAGCCCCTGACCCTCAATTTCGAGAACCCTGGCCTAAATTAATCTTCACACAATGCAATCACTCTACCAATGTGACAACATTAAATCTTGGCCATAATTTAGGAAACATCGACTAGTCTATGGCCAGCCTTTGAGTTCCCCCCAGCAAAGCACAAGCATTACAATGGAACTCACTGCCAATCAAGTCTACAGCCGAACCCCATTGAATGCTCCACTAGATACACAGTAACAGCCCAAGTGAAGGGAATTCTGTTCTCCTTTTGCCACAGAGCGACATTATTAGCATAAGACTGCAGAACGACATTAACTTCTGCCTCTGCTGCCAAGTGCCGGGGACTGGCTTTTAACAACTGAATTGTTGGGTCTCCACAGCGCTCGCACGTCTAAAGAAAAATCCAAACAAAGATGTAAACGTGTCCTGCAACCAGCGCCAATCCCACGGCACATTCTCTCCTCGGCGCTCGCCTCTTTCTTTTTTTTTTGAGAGAGAGATTGAAAAATCGCAAGGCAGGAGCGCGGAACCGGACTGATTTTACAGCCATTTATTATTGACCTCCGGAGACACAAATCAGCAGAAAATGTAATGGAAATGGTTCTCAGCAGTGCTCTTTAGTAGGTGAAATATATAAAACTTGTACCAACGACAGCTATAGATCAACGTATATGAAGAGCACGAAGAGTTCCCTACTGCTGGATGGAGTCATAAATACAACATAGATGGGCTCACTTAACAAGGCGGCGGAGAATGGCGACATTGTGATCACCCAACTTTACGGTGATTGTTGAATGGGCTGCTGTATTTTTTCCTTGATACCGAGACATTTTCAGGGCCCAAATACACTGTTGCATTTTAAGGGCGCGCGTTGCAAGGCGTCCAACCTTCCCAGGGGTGTATATAGGTTTTGTGCTGCCCTAGGCAACATGAAAATCATCTGTCCTCATGGACACCGTCCAACACCCCCCCTTTTCCCTTTCCCCTCCCGCAGAGAGAGGATGACATTGACCAACAACACCCTTGCCCCCCCACTTGGGAGCGCCTTCCACTACCCCCCTCCCGGCGATGGAGAGAAAGACACTCATCTTCAAAGCTCCGACATCCCCGGGAACGAGAGTCAGGCTCTACATACACCATCAAGCAGCCCGCAGCCTCTCTTGGATCCCACCTGGTTCCCGTGGCACGCGTCTCTTCTTTCATCTCTTCTTTTTAGGGGTGGTGCTGCCCCCCGAAAAATGCCGCCCTAGGCAAGTGCCTTGTTTGCCTTGTGGTTAACACGCCCTTCCCATAATGGAAATAGAGTCTGATCACATCTCTACACTGCTGTGCATTTTTTTTTAGAGTAGGGTTCTCAACCTGTGGTCCGTGGAGCCCTCTGATGTAGCCCTCTGATGTGGCCCTCTGATGTGGCCCTCTGAGCCCTCTGATGGGGCCTGCGGACCCCTCTGATGTAGCCTACGGAGCCCTCTGATGTGGCTTGCGGAGCCCTCTGATGTGGCCTGCGGACCCCTCTGATGTGGCCTATGGAGCCCTCTGATGTGGCTTGCGGAGCCCTCTGATGTGGCTTGCGGAGCCTTCTGATGTGGCTTGCGGAGCCCTCTGATGTGGCCAACGAAGCCCTCTGATGTGGCTTGCGGAGCCCTCTGATGTGGCCTACGGAACCCTCTGATGTGGCTTGCGGAGCCCTCTGATGTGGCTTGCGGAGCCTTCTGATGTGGCTTGCGGAGCCCTCTGATGTGGCCAATGAATCCCTCTGATGTGGCTTGCGGAGCCATCTGATGTGGCCTACGGAGCCCTCTGATGTGGCCTACGGAGCCCTCTGATGTGGCTTGCGGAGCCCTCTGATGTGGCTTGCGGAGCCCTCTGATGTGGCCCTTGGAATCCTCTGATGTGGCCCTCGACCCCAAACCAGGGAATTTATTGCAATCTGGGCTTGCCAACCTGCCATCCCACAGCACCAGAGTTGTCAAGCCGGTGCGGGCAGAGGAGGAAGCAGGCAGCCGTGGAGGAAGTAGGAGCTACACAAGCCGATTCTTCCTCTGAAGCAGCAGCTCCTGTCCCAGGCGGAGTGATACCAAATGCACTTCACCTGGGACCTTTCCAGCAGCCTGGAGATGGGAGAGCGATGCCAGAAGAAGCTGGAAGAGGAATAGAAGGTCAGTGTATTAAACATCATGTACACTGTGCATTGCAATGGGCATATTAGCACCTATAAAACGGTTGACAACCATTAGTCTGCTTTCATACTGATCTGCAGGTGCAGCGCAATGCACCTGTGGATTTCCTGTGGATTAGCTCCACTTTACCATAGACTCCTATTCTATCCTGTGGGTTTGCTGTGCTTTGCCATAGACTCCTATTCTATCCTGCGGGTTTGCTGCACTTTGCCATAGACTTCTATTCTATCCTGCGGGTTTGCTGCACTTTGCCATAGACTTCTATTCTATCCTGCGGGTTTGCTACGCTTTGCCATAGACTCCTATTCTATCCTGTGGGTTTGATGTGCTTTGCCATAGACTCCTATTCTATCCTGCGGGTTTGATGTGCTTTGCCATAGACTCCTATTCTATCCTGCGGGTTTGCTGCACTTTGCCATAGACTTCTGTTCTATCCTGCGGGTTTGCTGCACTTTGCCATAGACTCCTATTCTATCCTGCGGGTTTGCTGCACTTTGCCATAGACTCCTATTCTATCCTGCGGGTTTAGTGTGCTTTGTCATAGACTCCTATTCTATCCTGCGGGTTTGCTGCACTTTGCCATAGACTCCTATTCTATCCTGTGGGTTTGGTGTGCTTTGCCATAGACTTCTATTCTATCCTGTGGGTTTGCTGCACTTTGCCATAGACTTGTATTCTATCCTGCGGGTTTGCTGCACTTTGCCATAGACTCCTATTCTATCCTGCGGGTTTGCTGCACTTTGCCATAGACTCCTATTCTATCCTGTGGGTTTGGTGTGCTTTGCCATAGACTTCTATTCTATCCTGTGGGTTTGCTGCACTTTGCCATAGACTTGTATTCTATCCTGCGGGTTTGCTGCACTTTGCCATAGACTCCTATTCTATCCTGCGGGTTTGCTGCACTTTGCCATAGACTCCTATTCTATCCTGTGGGTTTGGTGTGCTTTGCCATAGACTTCTATTCTATCCTGTGGGTTTGCTGCACTTTGCCATAGACTCCTATTCTATCCTGCGGGTTTGCTGCACTTTGCCATAGACTTCTATTTTATCCTGCGGGTTTGCTGGACATTTCCATAGACTCCTATTCTATCCTGCGGGTTTGCTGCACTTTGCCATAGACTTGTATTCTATCCTGCGGGTTTGCTGCACTTTGCCATAGACTCCTATTCTATCCTGTGGGTTTGGTGTGCTTTGCCATAGACTTCTATTCTATCCTGTGGGTTTGCTGCACTTTGCCATAGACTCCTATTCTATCCTGTGGGTTTGGTGTGCTTTGCCATAGACTTCTATTCTATCCTGCGGGTTTGCTGCACTTTGCCATAGACTTCTATTCTATCCTACAGGTTTGCTGCGTGTTTAGAAGGTGCACAACTCCCGCAAAATATAACAGAAGTCTATGGCAAAGAGCAGCAAACCCGCAAGAAAGACACAGGTGCACTGAGCTGCACCCCTGGAGAGGGTAAACCACAGCACATCAGTGTGAAAACAGCAATACAGGAGGCTCAGGACCGTAAGGGCTCAGATACATTTGCAGTTTTAGGGGAGGTAAAACCCATAGTTGAGAAATGTTTTTACCACATCTCCCCCGAGCCCACCCCCCCCCCCCCCCACACACACACACACACACCCAACCACTAGGGTAGCATCGGGGGTGCAATGGAAACCTCGCTCCAGGACAGCCTCCCTGTCACATTCTGTTTTACAATTGGACAGGAGGGGTGGCAGGATGGCATATACAGGAACCAATCCTCTCCATTTTCCTCCCGCAACTGCTGAAAGCTTTATTAATTTTCCGATTACCATTTTATGTAAACAAAAGCCAATAAAACAGACAAATATAAAAACGATTCTCAGATTTGTGTGCCCTTATATCAAAATATTACCATTAATCTTAGTAACTTTTTACCCCTCTCCCCTCCCTCCCTACTTACCCCTCTTCCCAAACCTCCCCCACCTCACTCAGCCCTGGTCCATATGGTACAGTTCCTCCAGTCTATACGTCTTCTCCACCCTATCCACCCAATCCTTTATTTTCGGTACTTGTTGTTCCCTCCAAAATTTGGGTATCAGGCCCTTCGCTGCATTCAGATAAATACAATAGCCCAGATTTTTTATATTTATATAAAATGGTTCAGAATTCGGATTTTTTTTTAATTTTCAACAGCATTATGAACATTTTTCTCCTGCAACCACTGAAAGTCGGCTTCTCCTCTCCCTCCTACTGCCATTCACGGCTGAAGGAGGAAAATGTTCATTATGCTATTCAAAATTAAATTAAAAAATCCCAATTCTGAACTATTTTATTTCACTGGGGCCCAGTTACCAAATCACTTAGGTTGAGTACCCCTGGGTTAGAGCATTAGGAAGCCCATAGAAGTCAAAGGCATGAGTCTCTTTAGCACTGGTCCATTGTGGTCATTAAAGGAGATCCTCGGTGGCCGCACACACTGTCATGTTATAACATCCGCATTGTAACAGTTATGTAAACAATAGTTATATTTGACAATCTAATAAAGGTTACTTGAAAAATGGCCACCATAAGCCCCACGAACTATTTCCAATTTTCCATTCACGTGAAGAAATGGAGGTGACACCTGAATGAACGAGCCCCAGCGCCGCTTACAGAATTCTGACTCTAGTTAGCATTTTTCTTATGAACAATTTCCAGCTCAACCCAACCCCCCCGGTAAGATTCATACCCCTCAAGGCTCTGCTTTCACATCAACTGACCTACTCCAAGAAGACTGCATGAGCAATTGGATTTAATTTGCAGTGGAGTTAAATCCAAATTCTCTAGATTCAAGTCTTGTTTATATCAAAACCATCTACGTCTTCCAGCTGTTGAACCACCCAAAAACCGACCTTCTGCCAGATAAGAAAGATTTGTTTAACCCCTTCCCACCCAGCCTCGGTGTCCCTTTAACAGGGTATTTATCCCTGGGGAGGGGGCAGGAAGGACCGGGCGTTCACTATGATTAGCTCTCACACTGGTGGGACTGGTTCCCGATCATTAGTAGAAACCTAAAACTGTCTTGACAGCTCAGTCACTGTGCTGAGAGATCTGCAGCCCATAGACACGTTGGTGGGGCATGCGGGCGTCAAAGTCCACAATCTTTGCTTCTGCATGTATGCGTTACGTGAGAGACAAGAAGTTATGTACACCAGAGAAAAAGAAGGTTTTTAAGCCAAACAAATGATGCCCATTAATGATTAAAGAGCACTTTATATATTGGACGTTCACATCAGTCCCCGCCCTCAAGGAACCTACAATGTGAGGTCCCTATGTAACTATAACGGTACCCCCAAATAGGCCATTGACTGATGATGATGATAAAAAGTCATCCGAGTTCTTCTCCGGATTGTGCAGAGGCTGCCAACACACACACACATTGATGACTCCATGCACACTGACCCAGGAACCAGTCTAGGAGATGTCTTTTTTAGTTTTAATGCTGGATAAACTTGTAACTGGGAAGGGGTAAAGGGAATGGGATACTCCGAGAAGTACAGATTCAAAGAAGAGGACAGTAACATTCCTGTCCTGAAAATAGCACGCCTTGACACCCGAGACTGGAAGCGAAAGGCCAGAATAGGGGTAGTTAAGCATTCCATACCCTATAACAGCCTTTTTCAGCCAGGGTGCCAAGGCACCTCAAGACTGTCCATAATTTTAAAGGGTGCCTCAGGACTGTTCATAATTTTAGAGGGTGCCTTGACATTGTCCTTAATTATTAAAGGGTGCCTTGACAGAAAAAAGGTTGAGAAACACTGTTCCATAACACTACATTGGCTCTTATCTCCTTGCAGTACCAAGCATCACTCGGATCAGTGAACAGTCTTTTACTCACGAGGCCAGGGGATAGTTGGCCAGACATAGATTCCTGATGCCTTCTAGTGAGGTGATAGTAGACTGGATCCTCAGAGGTGAAGTCCCAGAGATGTTTCTGAACTTCAGAATTGTAGGTAGTGCTCCTAGGCTCTGTGTGACGGGAGTCACTTTGGGTGGGGGGCCCATGGAACCCAGCTCACTTTGGAGAGGTGGAGAGACCCCTGTCTCAGCTCCCCATATCCATCTTATGTGTAAGTCACCCTGTGCCTGTTAGGGGTACAGGGTAATCTGTCCTAATATTGTGTAGACATGTCTAGGAGATAGGTGGGGTGGGTGTTGTGGATTGTTTGGTGTTATGTGGTTGCATCCCATTGTCCTATTGTGTGTCTGGATTGGGAGCAAACTATTATGGGATGTATGTGTTTATGTGTTTTAGCTTGGTGGGGGGAATCTCCAGCAGCCCTCCCTCCTGATGGGACTGTCTGCTGGTGTGAAGTTTGAATGTTACTAAATGTAGATTGCCCCGCCCTGCGTCATTATGTAGGGAGGGGGGATTGCCCCCTGAGTGTATATATCTTGTATCTGTGTTCAAATAAAGTAGTCTACCTTCTGGTTTACTTCAAGACTGGTGTCGTCAAGTCTTTTATGGTCTGCTGTGGTATCTGTTGTCGGTCTTTGGACAGGGAAGCGGTATTCTAACGGAAGTACCCAAGTGCAGTCGGGGTCGGTTCCATTACACTCTGCTACATCCAGGACCCTAATGAACAGCAACTGAACCAGTAGCATGACCTTCAGAGATGGCAGCTTTCCCAACTGGTGAATCTCCCAGGCCAAATGTGTAGGATTGTGCTCTAAAAGGTAAGCTAGGCCCCAGTAGGCCTAGCAGCATAAAATGTTCAGCAGCAACTATTCAGGCCTCAGCCTGAAGCAAGAGAGCTAGCACATGGTTTTCCCAAATATTTATACTCTTCCCCCATCATGCCCCAGTGGCTTGAACCTACTACTTAGATAACTACTACTACTTGGATGATAACTCAGCCAAGCAGGAACCCTCATACTATGGCTAGTGGAGTGACAGCCCCTACAGGTAACTGTCATTGACCACAGACTTTAATGAGCTTAGGGAGAAACCAAAAGCATACCTACACAAATCAAACTGGGTTGACTACCACCCAGCCAAAAACTAAATTTACCTACTTCTTAGCAATATAACTAAGAGGGTGCTACATAACATAGTAAGGTCAATTTATAAAGAAGTCAACTATCCCACCAGCCTGATTCTGAGAGGGGAAAGAAACCAGAGAACCCCGAGAAAACCCACAAAAGCACATAGAAAACATGTAACCTCCATTAAGTGGATGCATGTAACATAATACAGAGAAAACTTTTGTTGCATTGATCTTTCATTACTATAACAAACAGTAGTTTACACCAACAAATGTTCATGATATGAAGTTCTACTTCCGGATCAAGGTTCTCCAAGCACATGTGCATTACAATAATTCTGATTTTCCCAGCTAGGATTTACATTCACATTTAGAATTTCGTTCAGATGAGCTTGGAAAAAAAAATCCCATCAAAAAAATCCCATCATTTCATTTTACAGTCCAAAAGGATTGTTGATGTGTCCCTCTTAATTGATAATTGAAAGAACGTTTCCAAAGGTTTTTGAAGGAAATTCTACTGGTGGATGGTCAGCTTTAGGCAGAGTCATTGTAGACTACCTATAGACTACCCTCTCTGTCGGGGCCCCCCAAGGCTCTGTCCTCGGGCCCCTCCTCTTCTCCATCTATACCTCCTCCCTTGGCAAACTTATTCACTCCCACGGCTTCAATTACCACCTCTATGCCGACGGCACACAAATTTACCTCTCCACCCCCCACCTCACCCCCTCACTCTCTGCCTGCATCGCCCACCTCCTAAACAACATATCAGACTGGATGTCGCTCCATTTCCTCAAACTTAACCTATCCAAAACCGAGCTCCTGGTCTTCCCCCCACCCCGTGCCCCCCCCATCCTCTCCATCACTACTAACAACGCCACCATCTCTCCCACCCCACACGCCAAAGTCCTGGGTGTCACCCTGGACTCCCACCTCTCCTTCCTACCCCATATCCAACTGCTATCTAGATCTTGCAGGCTCCACCTCCGCAACATCTCCAAGATACGCACATTCCTCACCCCAGACACCACCAAACAACTCGTACACTCCCTCATCATCTCACGCCTGGACTATTGCAACTCCCTCCTCACTGGCCTACCCAAACGAACGCTATCCCCACTCCAGTCGATCCTAAACTCAGCGGCCAGACTCATCCACCTCACCAAGCACTCCACATCTGCCTCCCCCCTCTGCCAATCCCTTCATTGGCTCCCGATTGCCCAACGCATCAAGTTCAAGCTGCTAACCCTGACCTACAAGGCCATTCACAATGCCGCCCCAAACGACATAACTGACCTGATACCCAGATACTACCCTACCCGTGCCCTCCACTCCTCACAGGACCTCCTGCTCTCTAGCTCCCTGGTCTCCTCCTCCCACGCCCGATTGTAGGACTTCTTCAGGACTTCCCCCATCCTCTGGAACTCCCTACCCCAATCCATCAGACTGTCACCTACCCTCCTCACCTTCAGGCGCACCCTGAAAACCCTCCTCTTCAGGGAAGACTACCCCAACCTCACCTAACACCCGACCTCACCTAACAACTAACCTCCTCCACTCCTCCCACCACTCCATCCCCCACAGCCATCTCCTCCTGTGCCACCTTCCCCTCCCTCCTAGATTGTAAGCTCGAAAGAGCAGGGCCCTCGAACCCCTCGTGTATTGTATTATTACTGTCTTGTCTCATGTTCTGTCCCCCTTGCTACTGTACAGCTCTGAGCAAACGCTTTGGCGCTATATAAATACTGTATAATAATAATAATAATAGTGACTAATCCATGAATCTCTGTTAACATGACAACAAAAATATGGAAGAACACTCAAGTAAATTTAAAAAGTTACAATAAAAAAATTTATTGTAAATAAATTTCATGTATATCCCTCTAAAAATTCACACATTCCATGTACAGTATAGGTAGGTATGGTCCATAATTTTCATCCCATACCTGTATGTTGCTCTACCCTCGCAGGGGTGTCAAACTGGCGACCCTCCAGCTATTGTAAAACTACAAGTCCCGTCATGCCTCTGCCTTTGGGAGTCATGCTTGTAACTGTCAATCTTACAATGCCTCATGGGACTTGTAGTTTGGCAACAGCTGGAGAGCCGCCAGTTTGATACCCATCCAAGGTGTCTCTGTGGCGTCACTTTTACCTCCATCCAACATTATAGTCCAGGACGGGACATTGCTTCCTACTTCCGTGTTCTATAAACCTTTGGGAATGTTGGTGGTGCCAAAAAAACTCTTCATTGTTTTGTTTCATTTAAAAAGTGATGCCTCATTTACAACAAATAAACTGTTTTAGCAAGAGAATGTATACTAACCCCCTAAATATAAACTAAACTCAAGCATCAGCAGAACGGAGAACCAGGAGAGGCGTTTAGGAATCTGGACACAGCACTACAATAAAAAGCACAAAGCTACAGAATAAATCCATTTTAAAAAAAGTATCCCTTTTTACCCCTTTCTTGGCCCCACTTAACTCCCCATATCTCTCCATAGATGCGTACTTACCTCTCGCTGGCAGTTAGAGGGTTGTGAGACAAGCCATTTACCAGAGACTTGCGATGGCCAGCTCGTATTTATTACTGTAAGACCTTTATCCCAGCAGAAAGAAACTGTTGCTATAAATGTCTAAAAGGGTTACAGTATTTGGAGTTCAGCTTTAATTTGTTAGTCAAGGCCATCTATACCCCCTCCCACGTTATTAGGTCCACCTGTTAAATGGCTTGGTAACACAAATTGCTAATCAGCCAATCGCATGGCAGCAACCCAATGCATTTAGGTATTTAGACGTGGTGAAGACGACTTGCTGGAGTTCAAACCGAGCATCAGAATGGGGAAGAAAGGGGATTTAAGGGACTTTGAAAAGTGGCATGGTTGTTGGTGCCAGACGGACTGGTCTGAGTATTTAAAAAACTGCTGATCTACTGAGATTTCCATACACAAACATCTCTAGGGTTTACAGAGAATGGTCTGAAAAAGAGAAAATATCCAGAGAGCGGCAGTTGTGTGGATGAAAATGCCTTGTTGATGTCTGAGGTCAGAGAGGAATGGGCAGACTGAGTATTTCAAAAACTGCTGATCTACTGGGATTTCCATGCACAACCATCTCTAGGGTTTACAGAGAATGGTCTGAAAAAGAGAAAATATCCAGTGAGTAGCAGTTGTGTGGAGGAAAATGCCTTGTTGATGTCAGAGGTCAGAGGAGAATGGGCAGACTGGTTCGAGATGATAGAAAGGCAACAGTAACTCTGTCAATATGGACCACAATCTCTGAGGAATGTTTCCTACACCTTGTTGAATCTATGCCACGAAGAATGAAGGCAGTTCTGAAGGCAAAAGGGGGTCCAACCCGATACTAGTAAGGTGGACCTAATGAAGTGGCCAGTGGATGTAAATCTACAAATGCATCTAACACTACCATCTCAAGTTGACAATGCTGCTGCCCAAGAGTGTTTCCATTGCTGCTCCATCCAAAGTAGAGACACCCTATCATCATGCAGCTTGAGCTCACAGTACTATTGGACCAAGGGTGAACTCACGGTATGAGCGCTACTCAGTCCAGGAGGAAGGACATAGCTAAGAAAGAGGAGGAATGACCTGTGTTGATCCAGGGAATATCTGATTGCTTAGGGCAGGGGTGTCAAACTCAATTTCATGTTGGGCCTCATCAGCATTATGGTTGTCCTTCAAAGGCTGGTTGTCTCTGTAAGACTCGATGTCCAGAACAATCCCCCCTTTCTATATCAGATGTCAAGAGTCCCTCACCCTCTCTAACGTGACCAAGCACCCCCGTTACCTTGTGCTGTACTGGGAAGAAGCTGGGGGCGAAGCTGGGAAGCAGAAATAGCCAGGTCTGGAGGAAGACCAGAGGAGGGCTGGAGTCTGCTGAAAACTGAGAGCAGGGAAGGCGGAGACGAGGGGGTGCTGCGGCTGCACAGAAATACAGGATGTGTAGGAAGAGTCCTGTCCTCCTCTCTGATGCCAACCGCTGAGACAAGGTGGGGAGACAAGAGGGGTGCCATAGCTGCAAGAGAGGTGCAAGGGCCACATGAAATGGCTTGGTGGTCCAGATGTAGACCACTGGCCCTGTGTTTGACACATGTGCTTTAGGGGATCAAGAATAATTTTTACTCCCCTGGTGGAGCAGGTTGGACCATGCTTTGTAAGCCTTGCTCAGGATCAACTTGGGGTATAGGGTTCTGTATATGGAGGATTTCAATGTCTTAAGGAAAACAATGTATAACTGCATAATAAGAGTTAGTTGGACTTGGGCTTTACATTGTTAATCACTTATGTAAGGTCCATCTACATCTACTAGTCCATCCAACACCACCCTCTCCACTGACTGATAATGCTGCTGTTCAAGGGTGGCTGGCAAGGTCAGGGATTAGGCTCAGAGACCAGTTGTAGTGCAGAAGTAGAGAGGCTCCCACTGACCAGAAGGATAGGTATACAAGCAGGTCACCCTGGTAGATGATGTGTGTTCACCCAAAGTGCGGGGTCTAAGCACTAACTGGTATTCACCAAAGCTCCTGATGGTGGAGATGGGTTTTTCTTGGTGTTAGTATCAGGTCACGGTCCTCACCCCACCAGGTGGTGAACAAGCTGGGGTCCAGTAGCAGGTATAGCAGGTTGGGAAGTGTATTCAGTAAACAGGTCAAAGGTCGGTAACAAGTTGTTGCAGTTTAGGATCAAGTGGAAGCGTAGTCAAGGAACAAGCCAGAGGTCAGTAACAAGTGGTAGTGAAGACATGGACGACAGCAGAGGTCTCAAGAGCGAGATATTGGCTGGAGAGGGCACAATAATGTGGCCCTTGCACCTCTCCTGCAGGTACCCTCTTGTCTCCACCTCCACCTTGTCTCAGCAGTCGGCAACAGAGAGCAGAATAGAACTCCTCTGCCAAAATCCTGCACCTCTCAGTGCAGCTGCAGCACCCCCTCATCTCTACCTCCCCTGGTCTCAGCATTCAGCATACTCTGGTAACTGACTCCACTCCTCCTCTGGTCCTCCTCCAGACCCTGCACTTTCTTCTTTCCAGCTCTGCCCCCAAAGTCCCATGGTCATGTTAGGGTGTGGGATTCTTGACATCTGATGTAATGGGGGGTGGGGTGCTCTGGACATCTAGTCTTACAGATACAACCGGCCCTTTGAGGGCAACCATAATACTGATACAACCCGCAATGAATTGGAGATTGACACCGCTGTCCTAAGGGATCAGACAGGGAGCTGTACAGCATCTCAGAGGGCTCAGAAAGAAGAGTTACTGCCAGATACAGCAGAGGTCTGGGGTTCAGATCCAGCCGCTGACAGTGACTTTGTTGCTCCTCCATAGATGCAGTGGAGGAGTGTGTCAGGGTTCTGTCCTCAGCAGAGGTGTTAGGAGACCTGGCACCCCTGCCAGTACCTTGCATGGCCGCAGAAGTTCACATCGGCTCAAATTTGGCACCAAACGGCCTTTATAAGGAATCCCTGCATTACTCTCAGGTGCTGGTTGATCTCTGGCTCCCTAGTACCTTCTTTCCCTTGCTATCCTGACTTGTGATTTCCTGTTAACAACTCGGCTTGCCCCTGGACCTGTCTGCTCTGTTTAACCCCGACCTAACCCTGGCTTGTCTAATGGATCTTCTCTCCTGCTCTCTGTGTATGACCTCGGCTATCCCTTTTGACTACGGCTGCTCCGATTCCCACCTGGCACCCGACCTTGTCTCGAACTGGTTATCCTGTGATCCTCTGTTCTCTGGAAGACCAGCACACCTCGCACAGGCGCTCCCTGCCTGCAGACCCCATCTCAGCACATCAGCCGTGCTCCTGGGTGGACCACCAAACAAGCGCTCCCACAGGCGACCTGTGCTACTCTAGGCCTGACTCCTGCTGTCCCACCTTCAGGGGAGTCTGGAACTTAGCCGCAAGGGAAGCCCTCTCTCCATTGGCCTCTATCACCAGGTACATGATAGAGTGAATGTAGCCACTCTAAGACTGGAGGGGTGTTTTTGGCTGATCACCAGATAAAAATAAAGGACTAAAAGCCTAAATAAACAACAACTAATGCAGTCACCTTATCCAATGATTGAACTACAATATATTGTATTTGTATTTTTGGGTTTAGTCGGGTGCTAAGTTCTGGAATCTAAAGTCAAGATTTGCATAATACAGGTTTTGGGAGGCCATGGAATGTCTAAAGGTCTTTTGCTGAAAATACAGTAATCTATCATTTATAACTGAGCAGACCCTGGAGCTCCACTTTGGGGTGTCTATTATCCGAACCATGAAGGATACGAGAAGCCATCCTGAACAGACCAGCAATATTTACCCTTCGGATCACGAGCAAACCAATCAGCAATCTAAAAACCCTTCCATTTTATTCCAGCTACGGGGAGCTGAAGGTCATTAGATTCCCCTCATGACTCTTTCATCCTTCAGGCGCTGTGGAGAAATCTGCACGGCACAATTCCCCGTATCATTTCCTTCCATTTCACCCCGGCCTGATTTCCAGTTCTTGTCTCTTCTGTTGATGATGTAAACAATGACAAGACCGAGAGCAATTAAAGACTCAACATCTGCCATTCATATGGAGCTCTGGAAGTACATGTCAAGCATTCTTTGGCTTGGGGTTACACGTAATGATGGCCAACAATCAGGCGCATGTTCAAAGTCAGCCCGGCCAGACAGCAAACTGTTTATATCTCCATGTACCTAGTGAAAGATGCGTTGTATCTATAAAAGAGCCGAGAGGCTGGAAGGGTCACGGCTCAACAGAGGAGACATAAACACGGGTTAGGTGGGAGGAAGTGAAAGATTAACGGGGCTCATAGGATAAAGTATGAAGCCATGCAAAATATCCATGGAAAGCGTGTCAAGACAATGAACAGGCATTGACACCTTGGTCTTCTCCTGAAAGACCAGCTGCGTCTTAACATGAGAAGAAATGCCGAAAATGAGGTCACCTGCCCCATTGTTTCCAAACTCCACACTAATTACAGGTCTGCCGGAAACGAATAACTGAAAAGGCAAATTTCTTCAGTCCGGTTGTATCTCATGCTTGCTGCGATGTGTACGGGAGCGATTCCAATAACGTTCCTTCCAAACGGACCCTGAAGACCTGACCTGGGTTTCCATCACTGTAGACTGCAGTTGTCCAAAGCCAACACCTCCTATGATCACCTGTTTGATTGCTCCTCAGATGGCTGAGAATACGATGGGTTTTTTCCAGGGGGAACGCGGTGGTACGCCGTTCCGGCACCTCCAGTATTGAATATATGTGTTGGTAAGGGGTGGTAGTGTGTATTGGAGGGTATTGGAGGGTCTAGTGATGCTGGCTATTAGGGTATCTATTGACACTGGGGATGAGGGGAGGAATCTACTGTTGTAGGGGAAGTCTTAAGCCGGCCAACCGGACCCTGAAGATCTGACCTGGGTTTCCATCACTGTAGACTGCAGTTGTCCAAAGCCAACACTTCCTATGATCACCTGTTTGACTGCTCCTCAGATGGCTGAGAATACGATGGCTTTTTTCCAGGGGGAAACGCGGTGGTACGCCGTTCTGGCACCTCCAGTACTGAATATATGTGTTGGTAAGGGGTGGTAGCGGGTATTGGAGGGTCTAGTGATGCTGGCTACTAGGGTATCTATTGACACTGGGGATGAGGGGGGGAATCTACTGTTGTAGGAGAAGTCTTAAGCCGGGCATAGATAGTTCAAATCTCGGTCGGTTCTGCAGGGACCGGCCGATATTTGAACCATGTTTGGGTAGACTGAATCAGGGGCGGACTGACAACTCATGGGGTCCCCGGGCAATAGGGGATCATGAGGCCCCTGTGTCCTTGCCCAAACTCAAAAAAGCCTATGAAAAAGGTACCAGGGGCATCTCATGGGACCCCCTACTGACCCCGGGCCCTTGGGCAATGCCCGAGTTTCCAAATGGTCAGTCCACCCCTGGACTGAATGTACCCAAGTTGATCCCTCAATGAACTTGGTACAACCAGCCTGACGGATTTTGCATGCCATTATTGCTAGCAATTACCACTGTCTTCTCCTGGCGGGGGCGGCTTCCCCTGTCCCCCTCAACTGGGAGAACATAAATAGGAGGGATTCCCCTGTCAACACTGATGGGGGAATTGACCCGTGGCTCCAGGAAGGAAATTTGCACTGTGTATAGCTTGCCTTATGTTGCTGGAAATCTATTTTTGAGGAAGGTTCTACTGTTGCTAGCTGCTGAGGGGTCTATTGTTGTTGGTGAGGGTCTATTGTTGCTGGGGTGGATGTATTGATTTGATTGGGGATCTGTTGTTGCTGGCGAGGGTATATTTTTGCTGGGGTGGACCTACTGTTTTTGGTTGGGGATCTGTTGTTGTTGGCAAGGGTCTATTGTTGCTGGGGTGGACCTATTGTTTTTGGTTGGGGATCTGTTGTTGTTGGTGAAGGTCTATTGTTGCTGGGGTGGACCAACTGTTTTTGGTTGGGGATCTGTTGCTGCTGGTGAGGGTCTATTGTTGCTGGGGTGGACCTACTGTTTCTGGGGGGGGATATATTGTTGCTGGGGCTGGTATTTTGCTCATGAAGGGGACTATTGTTTCTTAGGGGAAACTATTGTTGCTGGTGGAGGTCTATTGTTGCTGGGGTGAACCTATTGTTTTTGGTTGGGGATCTATTGTTGCTTGTAAAAGTCCATTGTTGCTGGGGTGGACCTGTTGTTTCTGGTGGTGGATCTATTGTTGCTGGGGGTGGTGGTATTTTGCTCAGTAAGGGGCCTATTGTTGCTAAGGGTAATCTATTGTTGCTGGGGGGGCTACTTTTCAGGGGAGTTCTACTGTTGCTAGCAGCTGAGAGATCTGTTGTTGTTGGTGAGGGACTATTGTTGCTGGGGTGTACCTATTGTTTCTGCTGGGGGATCTATTGTTTTGGGGTGGTATTCATGAAGAGTACTATTGTTGCTAAGGGGAAACTATTGTTACTGGGGGAGGTCTATTGTTGCTGGGGGGTCTGTTTTTGCTCAAAGAGGATATTGTTTTGGTTGAGGATCTATTGTTGCTGGTGAGTGTTTATTGTTGCAGGGGTGGCCCTATTGTTTCTTGTTGGAGATCTATTGTTGCTAGTGGTGCTATTTTGTTCATGAAGAGGCCTATTGTTGCTAAAGGGAAACTATTGTTGCTAGGAGAGGTCTATTGCTGCTGAGGGGATCTGTTTTTTCTGGGGGAGCTATTGTTTGTGGTTAAGGATCTATTGTTGCTGGCGAGCATCTATTGTTGCAGGGGTGGCCCTATTGTTTCTGGTGGGAGATCTATTGATGCTGGTGCTGCTATTTTGTTCAAGAAGAGGCCTAAAGTTGCTAAGGGGAAAGTATTGTTGCTGTGGGAGATCTATTGTTGCGGATGGGGCATTATTTTTTTCTGGTGCGACTATTGTTTTTTGTTGGGGATCTATTGTTGCTGAGAGCAACTCTTGTTGCTGGAGTGTACCTATTGTTTCTGGTGGGGATCTATTATTGCGAGTCAATGGTATTTTTCATGGAGGGGCCTATTATTGCTGGATGGTCTTATATTGCTGGGGGGGCTACATTTGAAGGGAGGGGCTGCTATTGTTGCCAGCTGGTAAGGAATCTTTTGTTGCTGGCCAGGGTCTATTGTTGCTGGGGTGGACATATTGATTTGATTGGGGATCTGTTGTTGCTGGCGAGGGTCTATTGTTGCTGGGGTGAACTTGATGTAAAAGAGGGGCTGAGGCTGAGGATTCTGATGTCGGGGGGGGGGGGGGGGGTCTGGGGATGCTGATGCCAAAGAGGGAACTGAGGACTCTACTATGAAAGGGAGGATTGGGGAAGGGGGGGGGGCGATGAAGACTTTGACATGAACAGGGGGACTGGGGACTCTGATATAAAAGGGGGGAGAGAGATGAAGACTCTGATGTGAAAGGGGAGGGGGCTGAGGACTCTGATATTAAAGGGGGGGCTGTTAACTGTGATATTATGGAAAGGAGGGGGGGCTGAGGAACTTGATGTAAAGGCAGGGGGGGTTGAGGATGCTGATGTAAAAGGGGGACTGAGGTTGAGGATTCTGATGTCGGGGGGGGGGTGTTCTGGGGATTCTTATGCCAAAGGGGGAACTGCGGACTCTATTATGAAAGGGAGGATGGGGGGGGGGGGGGGCGATGAAGACTTTGACATGACCAGGGGGACTGGAGAACTCTGATGTAAAAGGGGGAGAGAGCTGAAGACTCTGATGTGAAAGGGGAGGGGACTGAGGACTCTGATATTAAAGGGAGGGGGGCTGTTAACTGTGATATGGAAAGGAGGGGGGGGGGAACTTAATGTAAAAGCGGGAGGGGGGAGGGGTTGAGGATGCTGATGTGAAAGGGGGACTGAGGTTGAGGATTCTGATGTCGGGGGGGGGGGTCTGGGGATTCTGATGCCAAAGGGGGAACTGCATACTCTAATCTGAAAGGGGGTCTGAGGACTCTGATATTAAAGGGGGGGCTGTTAACTGTGATATAGAAAGGAAGGGGGGCTGAGGAACTTGATGTATTGATGTAAAGGCGGGGGGGTTGAGGATGCTGATGTAAAAGAGGGACTGAGGTTGAGGATTCTGATGTCGGGGGGGAACTGCGGACTCTATTATGAAAGGGGGGATGGGGGGACGATGAAGACATGAAAAGGGGGACTCTGATGTAAAAGGGGGGGGGGCTGAGGACTCCGATGTGAATAGTATCCTGTACTCCCATTATTTCCATTCCTGCTTGATGCATCTCATTGTCTTCTGGATGATCATCGTCCTGTTCTCCCTGAGAACGATCGATCATTCTATCTCTATCACACGCTTACCATGCGACGGATCACGCTGCGCAGAGCTCGGGGGTCCTGCAGGAGAACATGTTGAGGGGGAAGGACAGAAAGCAAACACATGCTCTCGGCTCCAGGACGTGATGACGTTCCCCGGCGCGGTGGTCTCGTACAAACGAGCCGCGGTCCCCTGGGCTCCAGGAATTGTTTAGTTTGCATTTACCAACAGGAATGTGAGACGCCAGACCACATCTGAAAAACATGGAAATGGAACTCGGAGAACTTCAGGAGACTCGCAGATACGCTCGACGCGCGTCTGCGGTGAAACTGGAATAAAGATAATGGTGTGGCGCGTGTGCTACAATACACCTCCCCCGCATTACGCGATGCGACGATAACACTTTAAACAAATAAACTTTTGTGTTTGTGCAAAAAAAAAAAAAAGGGTTTGTATGAAGAGAAAACTGAAAAAATGTAAGCCAATTTTTCCCCCGTACTACAAGACACCTCCCACCTCACAGGTGTCCTGCCGTTTACTGAGGAGTAAAAATGAATGAAATACTCTTCCAGATCTGTGCTGTTTGTAATCCACATTCAGGAAGAGTCCTGGAATGGTCCTGCACTCCAAGGGATGGAGGGTGCACAACGGAAATGACGTAACAAGCTCCTTCCAACGCGCTTTGTCCGTCCGACGTCATCAAGTACACGGTCAGTGGGAGGAATAGTGCCCCATCATTGGTGTCAGTGGGAGGAATAGTGCCCCATCATTGGTGTCAGTGTGAGGAATAGTGCCCCATCATTGGTGTCAGTGGGAGGAATAGTGTCCCATCATTGGTGTCAGTGGGAGGAATAGTGCCCCATCATTGGTGTCAGTGGGAGGAATAGTGCCCCATCGTTGGTATCAGTGGGGGGAATAGTGCCCCATCATTGGTGTCAGTGGAAGGAATAGTGCCCCATCATTGGTATCAGTGGGGGGAATAGTGCCCCATCATTGGTGTCAGTGGGAGGAATAGTGCCCCATCATTGGTGTCAGTGGGAGGAATAGTGCCCCATCATTGGTGTCAGTGGAAGGAATAGTGCCCCATCATTGGTATCAGTGGGGGGAATAGTGCCCCATCATTGGTGTCAGTGGAAGGAATAGTGCCCCATCATTGGTGTCAGTGGGGGGAATAGTGCCCCATCATTGGTGTCAGTGGGAGGAATAGTGTCCCATCATTGGTGTCAGTGGGAGGAATAGTGCCCCATCATTGGTGTCAGTGGAAGGAATAGTGCCCCATCATTGGTGTCAGTGGGAGGAATAGTGCCCCATCATTGGTATCAGTGGGAGGAATAGTGCCCCATCATTGGTGTCAGTGGGAGGAATAGTGCCTCATCATTGGTATCAGTGGGGGGAATAGTGCCCCATCATTGGTGTCAGTGGGAGGAATAGTGCCCCATCATTGGTGTCAGTGGGAGGAATAGTGTCCTATCATTGGTGTCAGTGGGAGGAATAGTGCCCCATCATTGGTGTCAGTGGGAGGAATAGTGCCCCATCATTGGTGTCAGTGGGAGGAATAGCGCCCCATCATTGGTGTCAGTGGGGGGAATAGTGCCCTATCATTGGTGTCAGTGGGAGGAATAGTGCCCCATCATTGGTATCAGTGGGAGGAATAGCGCCCCATCATTGGTGTCAGTGGGAGGAATAGTGCCCTATCATTGGTGTCAGTGGGAGGAATAGTGCCCCATCATTGGTGTCAGTGGGAGGAATAGTGCCCCATCATTGGTATCAGTGGGAGGAATAGTGTCCTATCATTGGTGTCAGTGGGAGGAATAGTGCCCCATCATTGGTGTCAGTGGGAGGAATAGTGCCCCATCATTGGTGTCAGTGGGAGGAATAGTGCCCCATCATTGGTGTCAGTGGGAGGAATAGTGACCCATCATTGGTGTCCATGGGAGGAATAGTGTCCTATCATTGGTATCAGTGGGAGGAATAGTGCCCAATCATTGGTATCAGTGGGAGGAATAGTGTCCTATCATTGGTGTCAGTGGGAGGAATAGTGCCCCATCATTGGTATCAGTGGGAGGAATAGTGCCCCATCATTGGTGTCAGTGGGAGGAATAGTGCCCCATCATTGGTGTCAGTGGGAGGAATAGTGCCCCATCATTGGTGTCAGTGGGAGGAATAGTGCCCCATCATTGGTGTCAGTGGGAGGAATAGTTCGGAGACCACTGATCCAAGTTAACAAGCTTCATAAAGGCTGTTGCAGATTGAGTAGACTCCATCACAACGTAAACGATCTTTCTGATTTTCCTCCGACACAGAGTCACTTCCATCCCGGTGGACCTCTCTCCTCAGCACCTTCTTGCCCCGTATCTTTCACCCCCAACTTACTGGCCTCCCCTCGCTTTTCTCCCCTGCCGCCTCCATCCCGATTCTCTCAATCCACCATCGATCCGGCACAGACCTGCCCGGCGTGACCCTCCATCACCCAAACACCGGATCAATCTCAAAGCGTAAATATATTTTAATGCAAAAAAATTACAAAGACGGAGTTCCTGTGGCCGGGGGCCGGAGTTCCTGTGGCCGGTGACCAGAGCTCCTGTGGCTGGTGACCGGAGTTCCTGTGGCCGGTGACCGGAGTTCCTGTGGCCGGTGACCGGAGTTCCTGTGGTCGGAGTTTCTGTGGCTGGAGTTCCTGTGGCCGGTGACCGGAGTTCCTGTGGCCGGTGTTCCTGTGGCCGGAGTTCCTGTGGATGGTGAGCGGAGCTCCTGTGGCCGGTGAGCGGAGCTCCTGTGGCCGGTGGCCGGAGTTCCTGTGGCCGGTGACCGGAGTTCCTGTGGCCGGTGACCGGAGTTCCTGTGGCCGGTGACCGGAGTTCCTGTGGCCGGGGACCAGAGTTCTTGTGGCCGGTGACCGGAGTTCCTGTGGCCGGTGACCGGAGTTCCTGTGGTCGGTGACCAGGGTTCCAGTGGTCGGTGACCGGAGTTCCTGTGGCCGGTGGCTGGAGTTCCTGTGGCCAGTGACCAGGGTTCCGGTGGCCGGTGAGCTGAGTTCCTGTGGCCGGTGAGCGGAGTTCCTGTGGCCGGAGTTCCTGTGGCCAGTGACCAGGGTTCCGGTGGCCGGAGTTCCTGTGGCCAGTGACCAGGGTTCCGGTGGCCGGTGACCGGAGTTCCTGTGGCCGGTGGCCGGAGTTCCTGTGGCCAGTGGCCAGGGTTCCGGTGGCCGGAGTTCCTGTGGCCAGTGACCAGGGTTCCGGTGGCCGGTGAGCGGAGTTCCTGTGGCCGGTGAGCGGAGCTCCTGTGGCCGGAGTTCCTGTGGATGGTGAGCGGAGCTCCTGTGGCCGGTGAGCGGAGCTCCTGTGGCCGGTGGCCGGAGTTCCTGTGGCCGGTGACCGGAGTTCCTGTGGCCGGTGACCGGAGTTCCTGTGGCCGGTGACCGGAGTTCCTGTGGCCGGGGACCAGAGTTCTTGTGGCCGGTGACCGGAGTTCCTGTGGCCGGTGACCGGAGTTCCTGTGGTCGGTGACCAGGGTTCCAGTGGTCGGTGACCAGAGTTCCTGTGGCCGGTGGCTGGAGTTCCTGTGGCCAGTGACCAGGGTTCCGGTGGCCGGTGAGCTGAGTTCCTGTGGCCGGTGAGCGGAGTTCCTGTGGCCGGAGTTCCTGTGGCCAGTGACCAGGGTTCCGGTGGCCGGAGTTCCTGTGGCCAGTGACCAGGGTTCCGGTGGCCGGTGACCGGAGTTCCTGTGGCCGGTGGCCGGAGTTCCTGTGGCCAGTGGCCAGGGTTCCGGTGGCCGGAGTTCCTGTGGCCAGTGACCAGGGTTCCGGTGGCCGGTGAGCGGAGTTCCTGTGGCCGGTGACCAGAGTTCCTGTGGCCGGTGACTGGAGTTCCTGTGGCTGGTGGCAGTCCCATCCAGCAGGACTTATGGCTGTTAGACAATCAAAGTTTTTATGGAAGGAGAAGAGACAAAAAAACACAAAAGAAAACCCCACACAGCTTCCCGAGACGGCTGAAAGGAGCGCTGGGAGCGAACCGTGTAGTTTACTTAGAGGGAATAGAAAGCTATGGAAGGCGAGGGAGCCGGGGTCACCTCCGATCCTTTGTCCTCCTCTTTGTAGGAAAGAGCGATCAATTTTTAACAGTTCTTCATTTCACTGGGGACAATGTCCTCGCGGCCTGGACAGAACCCGGCCCCCTTTGTCTGTCTGTCCGGGCGCTGACAGTTTAATTAAACCTTCCTCGAGATGAGGTCGGGGGGTCAGCTATTCATCAGGAACGCTTTACTGAAATATCAGCTCGGGCCCTTGTTCAAATCCACGCATCGACTTAATGACTTACGTACCCTTCATTTAGCAAGCAGGAGCATCACCCTATAGGAAAGATGTCTGATTAGGCTCAGGCCGGCATCCCATATCGGGGAAAAAAAACTCACACCACTCAATAAATAAACGCAAAGCAAAAAAAAAAGGGGGCCAAGAAAACCCAGTATGTGGAAGATCTTGGGCGTAATGAATACGTAGGATGCTTGAGCCATGGGGAGGAGGTCTTCAGACATGGATATCTTTTCCGTACCCCAGGCTTGGTGGATAATGTTTTATCAATGAAAAGTTTTTTCTTCTTGTAGAAGATGAAATGACTATGTTGGTATTTTTGAAAATAGCACAAATTTTAATGGATTCTGAGGACGGGGCCTTGAAGCCCAACCCCACGGAGCAGCAAACCTGTAAATTGGGGCAGAGTTGCACATTAAATGTATATCTTGATTGATTACCAGGGCTTTTCTTCTCAGAGAATAGGTGCAAGTACTACTCCTTTCTGAGTCACCACTTGTCTCTACTCCTTACCCACCTCCGAGCACCGTCCCTTGGTTCTACCCCATACTCACCTCCAAGCACCGTCCCTTGGTTCTACCCCATACCCACCTCCAAGCACCGTCCCTTGGTTCTACCCCATACCCACCTCCAAGCACCGTCCCTTGGTTCTACCCCATACCCACCTCCAAGCACCGTCCCTTGGTTCTACCCCATACCCACCTCCAAGCACCGTCCCTTGGTTCTACCCCATACCCACCTCCAAGC